>NW_017189516.1:27184355-27310365 GCF_001704415.2 Capra hircus | reverse complement strand
GGTAAGCGTCATAAATTCTCCAAGCCAAGCGTCAACCAGTATGTGAACCGCTGAAATTCCAAGATGTTCAAGCTGCTTTTTAGAAAACGCAGAGGAAACCAAGAGTCACATGGCCAACATCTTTGTGATCATCGGAGAAAGCAAGAGAGTTCCAGAAAAACAACTCTATTTCTGCTTTATCAATTACTCCAAAGCGTGCTGCAGTGCATGGGGTTGGGAAAGCATCAAGACATGACTGAGCAACTGAACTGATACTCCAATAAAACAGCAAAAATTAAAAAAAGAAGGGCAGGTATAACAAATTAGTCTTGGTTAAGTTTCCATGACTTGAAACTAAAGTGTTGAAGCTATGGTTGTGGATTCAAACAGATATTTCAAAAGAGCCCAAATGTCTTTTCTCTTGCAAATCTTGCCTTTGGTCTATTCTACCCTCTTTCTTTCTGCCTCCACTTGGAGTCAAGATCTCATTCCTAACCATTGCCCAATAACTGGGCTACATTGGTCTTTGAGTCTCTCTCTCTCTCATCCAATACCAACTCCATACTGGTGCTAGGTTGGCTTTAATTTAACAAAGAAGGAAAAAGCTTTTTGGAAACCGCAGGCAGTCAGGATGCCCAATAGCAGGAAAACAATGGAAGCACTTTGGTTTATCCACGTGGGAGAAGTATTTACTGTATAGCTATTGAGGGCTCAGCTATGGAAGAGTTCTTCAATACCTGGGGAGTGGCCCTCATAAGGCACCTGGTGACAGAAGTGGTGTGGCTTATGCCACCTCAATCAAGTAACCTGAGCTCCAGGGCTTTCTTAGCTTTTCTAAAGCTTTTATTGCGACTTCCCCGGCAGTCCAGTGGTTAATACTCTGCCCTTTCAATACAGGCACCTCTGGGCTCCCAGGCATAGTGTTGACTTTTCAACCTCTGCTTTTGAAAACCCCACCCCAGAACCTGGGATGGACTTCTTTGGAATGCAGCTCCTTTTGGCTTTGTCAGGCCTTGAGATCTTTCTTCTTGGGTCCCTTACACTCCTGCGTGCTGGCAGTGACCCATTCAGCTCATGTTAGCTGGCCACTTGGAATGGTTTTTGGATGTGTGCAGTACACCCTCTTCATGTTAATGGCTCCGTGACATTTTTACCCCTCAATCATCAGGACTGCTGCTGCGCTGCTAAGTTGCTTCAGTCGTGTCCGACTCTGTGCGACCCCATAGACGGCAGCCCACCAGGCTCCCCCGTCCCTGGGATTCTCCAGGCAGAACACTGGAGTGGGTTGCCATTTCTTCTCCTCCATGCATGAAAGTGAAAAGTGAAAGTGAAGTTGCTCAGTCATGTCCGACTCTTCGCGACCCCATGGATTGCAGCTGCTACCAGGCTCCTCTGCCCATGGGATTTTCCAGGCAAGAGTACTGGAGTGGGTGCTGTTGCCTTCTCCAATCATCAGGGGCTATAACACCCCAAATTCTGGAGATTACCAAGCATCTCTTAATGGGCTGGACAGGAATGGATGGATCAGGAGTTCACACTGAGGGAAGAAAGCAGGGCACAGCCTGAGAGACAGACATCACAGGGGAGACGGACATTCATCACTGGCAATAAGCAATGCCCTTTGCACCGTGTCATGTTGAGCTTCCCAAGGGACTAAGACTAGGTGTCTAAGGGAAAATGCAGAGACTGGTGGAGTTGTGGTCCTCTGTCTTGAGGGTTTCAGGAAGAGCCTGGGGCAAAGATCCCGGCTCTGCTTTGTGCCTCTGAACAAAGACACCCTGGGGAACAGATGGGCCCTCTCCCCCCTTTCAGCTGAAGATGTAGCACAAAATGGTTAGGGAAAATACTTAGGAGCCAGGAGGAGTAACTGGGGCTTGGGTTTGGCAATGTTCAGCACAGAAGCCATGAGAAGATGTAGAGTGAAAGGTAAGAAGAAGGAAATTCACAGGATGCAAGTGGAGTCTCAAGGACCCTCAAATTGTCAGGGCGGAAATGAGTAGTTCTGGGATTCAGATGAATTTTGAAGGTTTGGAGTGTGACTGGTACTCCTCACTGTAATGAACTTGTTTCTTCCTTTGGGGCATGACCCAATGCAAGCTACACGTGGAACAAACCCTCAATCGAGGATGATCTCTCCCCTTTTTTTTTTTTTTCTATTCAAGGCCCATCCCTTCCCAAAGATGAAGAAAAGAACATCTGCTTTGCCGTCTCCATTTCTCCCAGAGGTGGTATACTTTTGAGCAAAATGTGTGCCCCTGGACTTCCCTGGTGGCACAGTGGGTAAGAATCCGCCCGCCAGTGGGGGGACAAGGGTTCAGTCCCTGGTCCAGCAAGATTCCACATGCCTCTAGCAACAGATCCATGCACCACGGCTACTGAGCCCGTGCTCTAGAGCTTGAAAGTTGCAACTCCTGAAACTCAACGTGCCTAGCCCCTGTGGTCCGCAACAAGAAGGAAGCCAGCACAATAAGAAGCCTGCACACCGAAACTAGAGAAAGCCAGCACACAAAGACCCAGTGAAGCAAAAGGTAAAGAAATAAATTGTTTTTAAAAGATCTTGTGTCCCTTACAGCAGGTAGGATTCTTCTATGACACTAATTGAGTGAGATTATTTCTTTTTCCTTTTTTAAAATTGTCTTGAGATGGTATTTATTCACTTGGCTGTGTTGGGGCTTAGTTGCAGCATGTGGGTTCTGTTGTTGCAGCACATGGGCTCCCTAGTTGTGGTGTGTGGGCTCAGTTTCCCTGTGGCTTATGGGATCTTAGTTCCCTGACCAGGGATGAACCTGAATCCCCCGCACTGCAAGGCAGATCCTTAACCACAGGACCACCAGGTAAATCTCCGGTGAGACTGTTTCTGTGCATTGAAAATCAGAAGCAGATCAGTTGACTCCAGGAGAGGGGGATGGGAGGACTGTGGCCCAACCTTAACTGATTAGAATGACCATTGCTAGGATCCAGGTGCATGGAAACGCACTCTTTCTCCTGGGTCCAGGTTGTACCAGCAGGCACTCAGGCCCCATGACCTCAAAGAAGTCAAATCATCCTCTATTCTGCTTATAGAGTGAGTGGCATTGTCCCTTATATGAAAGCCATGATTTGTTTGTTTGTTTTTACGTAGACAATGAGCTTCTTGACCATGAGGTGAAGAATTAGTCTCATGTCATTGGCCTCTAGTCTTCTTCCCTCTAAAAGTTAATGGGTTGTTATCTTTGGTTTTCACAGTAATTCAAAGCAAAGACATTCATTCATTTCACGTCTTACAAATCGAGCATTCTTGACTCTGAAATGATTTTCTGGGTTCAGTGTCTCAGAACCATAATAATTGAGTTGGCAATATGAAAAGTCATTTACAATGAAAGTGTGATGAGGCTCCTCTTCATTTGATACTAGAAATGTCTTCTATAAATCCAGCTTATTAAAATAATGAGTCTTTCATAATATCCATGCAATTTTTCAAAAGAGATGGTCATAAAATTGTTATAAAATAATTAAAAGGTCTGTTCTCTGTTGCATCTGCTAACCCCAAACTCCCTGTCCATCCCTCCCCACCTTTCTCCCCTTTGGCAACCAAAAGTCTGTTCTCTATGTCTATGAGTCTGTTTCTGTTTCATAGATAAGTACATTTGTGTTATATTTTAGATTCCATATATAGGTGATATCATATTATACTTGTCTTTGACTTATTTCACTTAATATAATCTCTAGGTCCATCTGTGTTGTTGCAAATGACATTATTTCATTCTTCTTTATGGAGCAGCTCAATTCTTGATGCTGAGTCAACCTGGAGGACAATGCTCTCAGAAGATCAAGGTGGCCCCAGGCCCGTTTGAACTTGGCGTTGACAGCAGCCACAAGGCAGAGCGGTGAAAGTCCTTCCCTTGAGGGGAGCAGCCTGGTATATGTAGGGTGGTGCTCAATAGACTGAGCCCAGATCCCTCGGTTTAAGTCTAGGTCAGGAACTTCAGAAGAAACACAAAGCCCTAAAAATATTATGTGCCCCTCTCCATACATATATGCTCTAATTCAAAATAAACTCAACTTAAATTGTAGAAATAAATACAAGGAAGCATAACAGAATTCTGAATGGTTCCATAATAACAACTTCAATATTTGAACTGCTTGTCCCCAAATTAATACTCCTGCTCTGCCTAGTGCCCCAAACACTAGTCCTGTTAGCATTCCTACCCCAGGATCTGCCACTTGTTTATTCCAAGTTCATCAGTTGATCTCTTTTGGCTCCAGTTAAAATAGCAAAGGAAGTTAAACTAGTCTAGACCCTAGACTTCAGATAATTGCTATGATTACTTCCAGCTCTAAGGTTCTGTGATTCTTCCTGCTCTATTAACCAGCCCTGATGTTGGAGGATGAAAGCCTTCCCCAAAGAAATTCTCAAGGTGCCCACGGTAGGACACACTGCTGGCTTCTCACCAGCAGTTGGAAACTGTGGGTGTCCAGTCCACCTGCCCTTGGTGCTTCCTTCATTCCCATCCTAACTGATGGCATCCAAATTCAAACACTGCAGCGCTTTGCCTGAGATCTTCCTCTGACTCTTGACAGCCTGTATGAGGCAGGCTGGAACTACCATGGAGTTAATATTCCCGAGAGCAGCCCTCAATCAACAGCGACTGAGAGTTGGTCTATAAACACCCCTGTTGTCTGACCCTCAGTTGGAGTAACTCCAACATGTTTGCTCTCCACTATCTCCCAGAATTCCCCAGCAGGACTGAACCTCAGTTAACTAACTTGGCAATATACTCTCTTTTGGCTTCCTTCATTTCCCTATCTTTGCTCTCTCCTCCCCAACCAATATTTCCTGAGATCACCTCTCAATCCTCAAATCCTTGTTTCAGAGTTTGTTTCTGGGGGACCCAAGCCAAGACACTACTAGCCATTCGTTTCCACACTTTCTTCTCCCTCTAACCACACCTTGTTTTGGTTTAGCTGTCTACCCTGCAAGAAAATGGATTCCTACATGATAAATTCAGTCTTCTTCCCAGTGATGAGGTAGGATGTGATCCAGTGCTAGCTAATGAGATCTGAAGGGAGGACTGGAGGATTCTGGGAAACAATTTCTTGCTCTAAGAGATGTCTCCTGTTCTTCCACTAGGAGTTGATATGTCTGAATGTGAATGCCCCAAACTGCAGCCACCAATTTATGACCAGGGAAGCCAACCTGGAGGGAAAACTGACTCACTTAACATGGAAAGTGGACAGATGGCAAGATCCTGTCTCTTTTCAAATTATTTATTTATTGGCCACACTATGTGGCTTGTGGGATCTTAGCTCCCTGACCAGGGATTGAACCTGGGGCCCTGAACAATGAAAGGGCAGAGTCCTAACCACTGAAGATCCTGCCTCTTTGATGTGTTTGAGCTTCTGGAGCCCACTAAATCTCTGGACTTTTTACATGAGGTAATAGATTTTGTGGTATTTAGACAAATTTCCGGGGATGACAGAGGACAAGATGGTTGGATGGCATCAACAACTCAATGGACATGAGTTTGAGCAAGTTCCGGGAGATGAGGAGGGACAGAGCAACCTGGTGTGCTGCAGTTCATGGGGTCACAAAGAGTCGGACATGACTGAGTGAACAACAACTGTAGGAAAATTCTGTTGCTTGCAGTTAAAAATACCCTATCTGATCAACCTTCCCAAAGATTTCAGGAATAAAACCAAAGTTTGTTTTGGAACTTTGCCGCTTGAGAAATTAGATCCTGCATAATTTCTAACAGATGCCTTAATAACAAGGACTGGTTCAAGAAATTATGGCACATATTATACATCCATGAAAAATTCTCCTTTAGGAAAAATAATGACACAAAATTATTTCAGTGTATTTTTAAGTTAAAAAGCAAGTATGGTATAAATGCACTGAAAAAATGTTAAAGTCCATTCCCAGAACCATTAACATTTAATTTTTTTTATCCACCAAGTTTCTATTAAGATGTATTGCTTTTAATACTTGAAAAAAAAGGACAGGATATTTGAAAAAGTAACCTAGACTCCTTCAAGTGTTCCTTCTCTTTCCTCTCCATCAGGTAAAGAAGCAAGTGTCCAGCATCAAAGTACACATTGAAAGCAGAAAGTGATCAGAACTCTTTAAGAACCTAAATTTCAAAAGGTCAGCTTCATGAGCTGTTCAGAGCAGAGCTTTCACAGAAGTCATAAAAGATAACCATTTCTCTTGCTACAAGGGTTACAGGCAATGTAGAATGACTTCCAAAAGCCTGTTGGAGATATCTAGGTTTGCATTCTTGCCTGAGCCACTGACCTTTGGGAATACTACAGATATATAAGAAAAGAATACCTGATCACCTGGTTTCAGGAGAGGTGGCAGGGTTTGAGGAACATCTTCTAGGAGCTAATTTACTAAAGAGGAAGTAGGGTTCTGTTGGGTTTTTTTTGTTTGTTTTTTGGGTTTTTTTTTTGCAGGATGAAAGGAACACATCCAAAAAGGAAGCCAGAATAAAAAAGCAGAGAGAAATCAAAACCAGCCTCACGAGGGTGATGGTGAATGGAGAAAAACAACACAGAGGGAAGCAGGAAGAGAAACAACAGCCAAGAAGCCCAATGGCTGGCAGCCTCCCCTAGGGTGAGCCCTGGACATCTGAAGTTGCTGACACTTCATGATAACATACAGATAGTCACAGGCACCAGCAATTCATGCATTGGTCCCGATGAGTAGAGCAAAGACGGCACAGGCTGGTCCCACATGATGGATTCAGAAGGATGCCGTGTTCCTTGGGTATATGGCCAATGTGGAAAGCCTTCTGAGAACCCAGTGCTGCTTCTGCACATTTGGGAATGCAAGTTAGACTCCCTGAAACCATCAGTACAAACTCAAACCACATCTTAAGAGGCCTTGTCATAGAGAAGCTGGTACACTGTGTTACGCTTCAGAGGAGCTGAGTTCAAGCTTCAGGTCTGATATGTACCAGCTGTGTGACCTTGGTTGTCCACTGTGTGTGTGCATGTGTGAGTGCTGAGTCGCCTCAGTCATGTCCAACTCTGCATGACCCCATGGACTGTAGCCTATCAGGCTCCTCTGTCCATGGGATTCTCCAGGCAAGAATATTAGAGTGGGTTGCTGTGCCCTCCTCCAGGAGATCTTCCCTACCCAGGGATCAAACCTGGGTCTCTTATGTCTCCTACAGTGGCAGGCGGGTTCTTTACCACTAGCGCCACCTGGGAACCCCTAGTTGTCCATTAAACATCTCTAAACCTCAGTTTCCTCATCTATAATAATTATTATTAGCTTTGCATCCTTCATAAGTTTCTTGTAAGAATCTAGTGGAATAATACATGTGATAGTGCTTTATAAAACTACAGAAGTCTCCACACTGTAAGGTACTATTAGTGATTTTGAAGTCCTAGTCAGGAAAATCTTAAAGTGGGGAATTAGGGATGGTTAACATGCTAAGGGAAAAAAATTTTTTAACGATGGTCATCCAGAGAAGAAACACAAACATATAGATCTACAACCTTGGAGCAGATGGTGCTGACAGAGAGAAAGCTGAACACCATTAAGTTGTCATGTTTTATATCAAGGGAAACAATTTTAGAAAGAATTTTGAGAAAAGAATCGAAGCCCAAGAGAGCTGAGGGAATTATGAGATCTCTTCCTTGGGACTTCGTGTTAAACAAATTATTTTTGTTCTCCCCCTACCCTAAAAAGAGAAAAAACTTAGACATTTGATCCTAAGACCAATGTCAGGAGAGCATAGAAGAATCACGTTTGTGTCATTTGGGCCCTCCAGGAAGCAGACTCTGAGAAGCAGCTGAGAGTGCATGAGGTTTATGGATTTGCAGATGCCTGAAGGGAAAGATAAGGGGAGAGGAAGCAATTTGGGGCAGGGAGCACCTCAAACCATAATGCATCTCTGACAAGGCCTCAGCCACCCCAACAGGGAGTCCTGGAGCACAGATTTCCCCTTTAAAGGAATTCTGATGGGCAGGGGCAGCCAGACCTTGCTACCTTCACTGTGCTCAGTCATTGACTAGGGGCTGCCCAGAAACAATGTAGCCTCAGCTCAAAAGTTGAGCTGGATTCTGAAGTGCTAATAGTTGATAGGTTCGATCCCTGGGTTGGGAAGATCCCCTGGAGGAGGGCATGGCTACCCACTCCAGTATTCTTGCCTGGAGAATCCCATGGACAGAGGAGCCTGGCCAGCTACAGTCCATGAGGTCACAAAGAGTCAGACACGACTGAGCGATTAAGCACAGCGTAGCAGTTGGAGAGCATCAGCTAACCGCACTCTTCAGCATGGATCTGCACTCTCTTTCATGAAAAGAGATGGAGCAGTGCATCTCCACAGCTGCCACAGTGCTGACTAAGGGAGATGCCAAGAGATCAAAGATATTCAGATACACTGGGGTTTTTTTTAGGGTGGCCTCTGGAAAGTCTAGACTGGACTACTGAGCAAAACTACTGTTTGTGAGCACTTAACAACAGGGAGTGGAGATCAGTAAAGGCCAATAGGGTTCATCAAGAAAATACCTACACCCATGGCTGATTCATGTCAATGTATGGCAAAAACCACTACAATATTGTAAAGTAATGAGCCTCCAATTAAAATAAATAAATAAAAATTTAAAAATACCATAATAGCTCATCTCACTGTTTTGTTGTTGTTGTTATTGTTACTTGTTTCTATTGATTTTTATTCTTAAAATATTTTTTATTTTATATTGCAGTATAGCCAATTAACAATGCTGTGATAATTTCAGGTGCAGGGCCGAGCAACTCAACCATACATATGCTTGTTTCCATTCTCCCTCAAACTCCTCTCTCATCCAGGCTGCCAGGTAACATTGAGCAGAGTCCCCTGTGCTATACAGTAGGTCCTTGTTGGCTAGCCATTTTAAATATTGTTTATTCACTAGGTCATGTCCAACTCTTTTGCTATCCCATGGACTGTAGCCCGCCAGGCTCCTCTGTCCATCAGATTTCTCAGGCAAGAATACTGGAATGGGTTGCCATTTCCTTCTCCAGGAGATCTTCCGGATCCAGGAATCAAACCTGCATCTCCTGCATTGGCAGGCAGATTCTTTATCACTGAGCCACCAGAGAAGCCCATTTTAAATATAGCAGTGTGTATATACCGATTTCAAACTCCCTACACTGTTGGTGGAAATGTAAATTGGTACAGCCACTATGGAGAACAGTATGGAGGTTACTTGAAAAAATAAAAATAGAGTTGCCATATGACCCTGCAATCCCTCTCCTGGGCATATATCCAGGGGAAACCCTGGCCTGAAAAGATGCATGCACCCCAATGTTCACTGTAGCACTGTTTACCACAGCCAAGACACGGAAGCAACCTAAATGTCCATTGACAGAGGAATGGATAAAGAAGATGTGGTGCACATATACAATGCTTTGGGGTTTTTTTTGTTTTATTGGGTTGTTTTTTGTTTTTTGGGCAGTGCTACACAGCTTGCAGAAACTCAGTTCTCTTACCAAGGATGGAACTCAGGTCCTTGGCAGTGAAAGCACAGGGTCCTCATCACTGGAATGCCGGGAAATCCCCTCATTGACTGTTTTTTACATCACTAGTCTGACACGCATACATCAGGCGAATGTGAATAATACAGTATAACCAGATTTCAGAAAGATATTTACTGAAATCTAAAGCCATAGCTTTATCATCAAGATGGAAATAGGGGAACTGGGTAATAATTTAGTTGGGCACATTCTGATATTCTAAAGCAATCATGCCCATTGAGATCGATTAATAAGACATACATAAGCAGTTAATGTTTTAAATTCAAAGATCCCAAACCAGGATTTTTGTCTTCCAACACCAACTCTTCTTCCTCAATCGTGACATCTGTCAAGAATATTATATTTTCCCAGACATCCATGTATGAAAACTCTGAAATTCCGTGACTTCTTCCTTCTCCCTTGTTCTCTTCATTGACTCAGTTTCCAAGTCATGAAGACTATATCTCTTATGACCTCTCACATTCATCCTTTTGCTTTCATTCCTTGGCCTTGAGCACCATTTCTTCAAATCAACTCCGTGTCATGGCCTGCCCAGTGTTCTTCACACACTAATCCATCCCACACCATTCACACTGACCTTCCATGCCACTCCAAATTATTGGCTTGCTAGCCAGGGCCCCTTCAGTGGGGTCCTTCATTTATGCTTCTCATCTTACCATTTGCCCATGTGTCCCACCCCCTAATGGCTCAGCTGGTAAAGAATCCGCCTGCAATGCGGGAGACCTGGTTTCCATCCCTGGGTGGGGAAGATCCCCTAGAGAAGGGAACAGCTACCCACTCCAGTATTCTGGCCTGGAGAATTCAGTCCATGGGGTCCATGGGGTCGCAAAGAGGCGGACATGACTGAGTGACTTTCACTCACTCACTCCCACCCCTGGGATTAAACAAATCAAAGTACTGCTCTTACTGTGCCTCCTGCTGGCTGTCAGCTGCCTTGCAGATTTCTTCAATCCTGAGTCACACATTTAAAAAAAAGAAAAAATCATCAACGTTTCTGAAATTAGGAAGCACCTTATATTCAAGATCATACAAAACTGTCAGCCTCCGAATTAAGGCAGAAGTGATGACAGGCTCCTTGCTGCCTGTGACTGAGAATTTCGCAATATGTAAAAGGGATCGGTTCATCTAATTGTCATTGCAGCTGTATATTAACTTTGGATAGCTAATTTTTACTTAAAATGAGGCAGCATATGCTATAAACTGCTCTGGATACTTGAGGCAAAAGAAGGGAAGATCTCTGCCCTGGTGGAGCATATGTCATGAAGAACTGTTGCCAGGTTCTGAAGACTCTGTCACAGGATCTGGTGGACTTTTAAGAGAAGATCTTTAACTACTAGTGACAAATAACTCAATTAGGGGAAAAAGTGAAACTATGGTTCCACCAAATAAGTCATGAAGCACCATCTGTTATACTTTGTGTGACAGAAAATCATTTGTAGACAGTAACCTGTGTTTTGTTACCCTTGTCCTTTCCTCATTCTTCCCCTCCCACCAGTTCAAGCAGAGAGTTAGTCCCTTTCTCATTTACTTGGAGGGAGAATATGGCAGGGAAGAAAGCAAATATGGCCTAAAAGAGAGGGAATCTTGGCTCTACTTCCTGGTGGTACTAGGAACAAAAGGGTAAAGTGAAAAAGTGAAACTGTTAGTCGCTCAGTAGTATTTGACTCTTTGTGTCCGCATGGACTGTAGCCCTCCAGGCTCCTCTGTCCATGGAATTCCCCAGGCAAGAATACTGGAGTGGGTAGCCATTCCCTTCTCTAAGGGATCTTCCTGACCCAGGGATTGAACCCGAGTAAGGGAGTGGCAAAATTCCAGAAAGAAAGTGACACTCAAGGTACATCTAAAGGCGTGATGGGCAGTCTTGCAGGCTAAAGCATGTGTCCCAAGTAGAGTTTGAAGGGATTAAGAAGAGAAAGTGGTACCAAATATCTCCATCCAGTGGCTGAATGTTGAGTAAATCCCACGGAGCCAAAGAGAAATTCCAGAGAAGGGAAAAACTGAAGAAATAACCATGCTAAGTTTTTCCAGCAATCCAGAATGGAAAGCTCAAAGTAGAAATCAGGTTGAATTATAAAATGTAAAGTTGTATGTCTTCACATCTGAACAAACAAACTGAAAATCTTACCTGCTATACTTGCCATGTCACTGAATTAAATGTACCAAAGAGACCGAGAATCATGTGAACATTATGAACAGCAGTGAGTCCATGGAAACAGCAACTCAGGAAAATGTTCAGACTCCAAATGTGAAAAACACTTTCAAAATTTGGTCAGGATTCGAAAAAAGGAAGTAGCAGATATTTAAAGTTATAAGGGTAATCTCGATCATTTTTAAATGGATACTTGATATCATGTTTCTTATATTTTTCCTCTAAAAAGCTGCTACTTCAACTGATACTGGATATTACAATTCATGGCATTTTCGAAGGGAGGAAAAAAATCTGTTTTTCATCATTCTGAGGAATTTCTGCTGTCGAAATCCTACCCATCAGCAACCAAAGTGTCAAAAACAGGGGATTTGTTAAATAATTGCACTATATCTATATAGTGGAATAGAGTATTTATAAATGGTCTCATAGAAGAATATTTAATGAGTGAGAAAATGTTAAAGTTAACTAAATTTTTAAAAACCTCTGTGTGTGTATGTGTGTGTGTGTGTGATACCTATAGGTCTGCTTCCAAAGTGTCTCTCAAGACCTCCAACCTTTAATGTTATCTTTTAGTCTAATAGCCAAATGGCACACCTGAAATGTCATCTCATATACCTCGTATGGGAGGTCTACCAGTACTAGGGTGATCAATCATTTGAGTTTTCTCAAGATTAATGGGTTACCTGAGATTTCAGGATTAATATCAGGACAGCCCTGGGCACACTGGAACAGCTGGCAACTCTAATCAGTGCCTGATATCAGGAGCTGAATCAAGCCCCTGGTGTAGCAAGTTACTGCTGTGCTATCCATGACCAACTTTCCTGAGCTCTTGGTCCCCCTGCTGCTGATACCATCTGCAGGACCTAAACTAAAGCCTTGAGGTAACAGTAAGTACAATATGAATGTGCACTCAGTTGCCCATGTCTTTGCGACCCCATGGACTGTAGCCCGTCAGGCTCCTCTGTCCATGGGATTATCCCAGCAAGAATACTGGAGTGGGTAGCCATTCCCTTCTCCAGGAAATCTTCCCCACCCAGGGATCAAACCCATGACTCCTGCATTGCAGGTGGATTCTTTACCACTGAACCACCAGAGAAACCTGGTGTAAGATATATTTTGTTAAATCACATTGAATCTAGAACATCATTTCTAGCACTTTCTCCAGGGATCTGTACTTAGCCCTGTACCATGTTTGGTATTTCTGTACCTTTTATAAATGCAAAAGACCCTGTTAAGAAGATGAAAGACAAGTTACCACCTGGGACAAAATATTTGCAAGCCACCTAACCAACACAGAACTAGTGTCTAGAATATATAAAGAATTCTCACAACTTCACAACAACAACAACAAAATGACATTTCATTGAGGAGGATATACAGTTAGCTAATAAGCACATGCTTAACCATCAGAGAACTGCCCTTATCCTGCTCTTTCTACCAATCTTTAGCAAAACTCCCCAGTTCTTCAGAGGCCATCCCCAGCCTCCTCTTGACTCCCTTTTCCCCTCTCTCAACCCAAGCCTGCCTTAATTAGCACAGCCATCTACTTCATGCTCTGGACCTTATCTTGGTGTCAGGAGGAAGGCCATCCTGGGGCATCCAGTCCCACCAAGTCAGCCTGGCCACTAAGAAGGGAATGAAAGTTGCTCAATTATGTCCAACTCTTTGCGACCCCATGGACTATACAGTCCATGGAATTCTCCAGGCCAGGATATTGGAGTGGGTTGACATACTCTTTGCCAGGGAATATTCCCAACCCAGGATCAAACCTAGATCTCCTGCACTACAGGCAGATTCTTTACCAGCTGAGTCACCAGGGAAGCCCAAGAATACTGGAGTAGGTAGCCTATCCCTTCTCTAGTGGATCTTCCCTACCCAGGAATTGAACCAGGGTCTCCTGCGATGCAGGTGGATTCTTTACCAACTGAGCTAAAGGAAGAGGGATTTTCAGGTAAGTGGGGAGAAGGGTAGACACAGCTGGATGCAGGCACAAGGATCTTTCTGGTGCTTTCCCCATCACACCAGAGGCCATCAGGTCCTTTCCCCTCCTTCCTTCTCAGACAGGCAAGAGGAGCTGAAGCATAAACTCTATTGAGTTTTTCTGTTTCCTAAGCCAGAGGTCCCCAACCCTCAGCCATTGACCAGAACTGGTCCATGGTCTGTTAGGACCTGGGCTGCACACAGGAGGTGAGCAGCGGGTGAGCGAGCAAAGCTTCACCCATATTTACAGCTACTCCCCATCACTCTTGTCACCACCTAAGCTCGGAAAACAAGTTCAGGGCTCCCATTACAGTGAGCTGTATAATTATTTCATTATATAGCACAATGTAATGCTAATAGAAATAAACTGCACAATAAATGTGATGTGCTTGAATCATCCCCAAACCAGCCCCCAACCCCCGTTGTCCACGGGAAATTTGTCTTCCATGAAACAGTCCCTGTTGCCAAAAAGTTTGGGGACCCCTGCCCTAAGCGGTAAAAAGGCTTCACCTTTCAAATCAAAATGTGCTGCTTAATGGTTGGTGAACTGACTTCTAGTTCTTTCATAGCCAAATATGGCTGGTGAAGGGGCACGCCAAATTATCCATGGCAGGGGGCTGGGAAGGGGTCGGGGTGTGTGTGTGTGTGTGTGTGTGTGTGTGTGTGTGTGTGTGATCCATAGGGACAGATACACCCAGAATTAAAACAGTGGAGGGTGGAGGCCTTCAGGATCCTTTAAAACTCCCAGGTGGAAACCAGGTCGGACATGCATCCTGCCTGGACCTTTCCTGCACAGCCAGGATATCCTGTGTTTGTCAAAAGGACTGCATAGGGAGGCCCTGGCCATTGTCCATCCCGAAATCTGCCCTTCAGCCCCTCCCCAGCCTGTAGCAGCCGCCCCGGGGCAGAGGAAGAGTAACTCTGGAAACAGTTTTATCAGCATCCTCCACGGACTTCCTCACCTCCTCCCCAGCCTCATTAGCCCCAAGGTCCTTAGCATCCTCCAGCAGAAACCTGTGAAGCTGGGATGGGGTCAGCGCCCTAAAGCCAGCCCCTTCTCTTTTGCCAAGACCTGCCTCTGCACAGCCCTAAGTGGGTACAGCTGGAATCCTGAGCCTGCGATGGAGCCCCGACTGGGGCCCAAAGCTGCCGCCCTCCACCTGGGCTGGCCGTTCTTGCTGCTGTGGGTCTCCAGCCTGAGCTACTCTGTCTCTTCACCGGCTTCTCCCTCTCCTTCTCCGGTGTCCCGAGTCCGAACGAGCTACAATTTGGGAAGGACTTTCCTCGGTCTTGATAAATGTAACGCCTGCATCGGGACATCTATTTGCAAGAAGTTCTTTAAAGAAGAAATAAGGTCAGAATCTCAGTTGGATAACTCTGAGGGGCAAAATGTTGTTCCCTTCATGTGATGAGGTCCAGGAATTTCTTGAAAATAAGTCAGGGTGTAGTTTTTGGGTGCGAGCTAAAGCAAAGCCATTTAATTATAGTGGTAATAGGTTAAGGTTGGGATGGAGAGGCGGGAAGGTGTGAAGTCTAATTCCAGCTCTAAATGCTAAATCCAACACTTCCTTTGGAAGTGAGAGCATAAAGTTTTAAAGTTTTCTTTTCCATGAATGAAGTAGCCCGGGACTATCGAGTTTACCAAGTTCATTTCTCATAGTAGCAGGGAAATAAAATTTATAGAAAACTTACTATGTGACGAACGTTTTTAAGCTATTGTTATTTTCGCCTCACAACAATCCTGGGAGTTAGTGATTCACACCCATTATTCAGATAGCGAACGGAAACCTAGCAAGGTTCAGTGACTGGCTCAAGGTCACCACCGAATAAGTGGCATATCTGGGACTCAAACCAAAGCAGTTTGCTCCAAAGTTTCTGAATGAGTTTTCTGTTGTGAACTGTTACCTCGATCAGAGGAAAACCTAAGTTCAATAAATCTCATGCACATGGCTCTCCCCAGAGAATGGTACCATGCTCTGGAATCAACCCTGTCAACTCATGTGCAATGAACCTTTACTATGGCCAAGGCCCAGGACGTGCTATAATGACATTGCTATAACTCTGGTCCTTGCCCTCCAGGGGTTCAGGAGGTAGGGAACAGTGTTACAAACAGCAATAAGGCCTGATCTGAGGCAGGCCAGAAGTGAAGTGTGAAGGACCTCGGGGAATTCCAGGGAGAGAATATTAATTCCAAATGGGGACTAGAGAAGGGCTTCTGAGCACAGCCATGAAGGATGATGAGCTGAAATTAAGTGGGAGGAGAGCAGCTTAAGGTAGAAGGATCAACTTAAGCAAAGGCCCAGAGGTGTGCCTTCGTGGCTGGAGCATGGGGCCCATGTGGAAGCATGGCACAAGGAGGATGTTGCAAGGGGCAGGGGGCCTTGAATGCCATATCAAGGAATTGGGACCCTAACCTGTGAGCCAGTGGTCTCCAGCCTTCTCAATATCAAAGACACTTTGTAATAGACCTCTTCTCTTATGCCCTCCCTCAAGGCTCTGCCCCTGGCTTGTAAGGTTTGGTGACCAGGCAGAAGGCATTAACTGACAATAATTTTATTATCTATATTAACCAAAACTTGAGTATTCCACTGAGTTACTAAACAGAAATAACAAACAGAAAATACCAATAAAAATGTTGAACTTCTTTTGTGAGATGGTAGATATCACAGGGAGTTGAACTTTTCCTAGTAGACTGTTTTTTAAAAATTTTTATTGGAGTGTAGCTGATTTACAATGTAATGTTAGTTTCAGGTAAATAGAAAAGTGCATCAGTTCTCTATACACATATATTCATTCTTTTTTAGATTCTTTTCCTTTATAGGTTATTACAGAATACTGAGTAGAATTCCTTGTGCTACACAGCAGATCCTTATTAGTGATCTATTTTATATATGGTAGTGCATATATATGGGTTTCCCAGGTGGCTCAGTGGTAATGAAAATGCCTGCCAAGCAGGAAACACAGGAGATGCAGGTTCGAGCCCTGCATTGGAAAGATTCACTGGAGGAGGAAATGGCAACCCACTCCAGTATTTTTGCTTGGAAAAATCCCATGGACAGAGGAGCCTGGCAGGCTATAGTCCATGGGGACACCAAGAGTCAGACACGACTGAGCACACACACACACGTGTGTGTGTGTGTGTGTATATATATATATATATATATACATATGAAAGTGAAAGTGAAGTCGCTCAGTCGTGTCCGACTCTTTGCGACCCCATGGACTGTAGCCTATTAGGCTCCTCCATCCATGGGATTTTCCAGGCAAGAGTGCTGGAGTGCGTTGCCATTTCCTTCTCCAGGGGATCTTCCTGACCCAGGAATCGAACCCAGGTCTCCCGCATTGCAGGCAGACTCTTTACCATCTGAGCCGCCAGGTAAGATCATATATATATATATATATATATACATATATATATTCTATTATCATTTTTAAGGCATTTTGAATGTTGAAAAATTGAAAGACTTCCACTTATAGGAGTTCTGTAGCAGGCAATGGTGAGGGTGTTACATAGGGTGGGGACAAGATGAGGCCAGTATTTGGCAAAGATCTTCTGGAAAGCAGTGTGCAGAATAGCCAGGTGATGCAGACCAGTTCTCCTCGTCCAGGAGAAAGATCATTGAGAACAAAGCTGGGCAGGAAGGATGCAAGTCAATTTAGCTGGAGACTTATTTTGTCGATCAACTCAATGTGAGAGGAAAAAAGATGGCGATGTGGAAAATGAACTCAAGAATTCCCACCTAAGAAATGGGACGAATAAAACCAGTAACACAGGGGAAGTGGGTGGGACTGATTCCTTAGAGAAAGAAGGCAGTGAAAATAGGGACAGATTTTAAGATAGGAGGGAGGGAAATTAAGGGATTCACCTGAGGAAGAGCTCCAGATTCACCTCCCCCTCCAGATAAGTAAATAAGAATATATTAATCTTACAGTCAACTCTTTACCAAGTGGAAAGAAATGAGGCTTTTCTCATCAGGCAAGTAATGGCCAAATTCAGGAAGCATTTCCCCAAATAGGTCTGTGTTCCAGTTTGAGTTCAGGATATTACTTCAGCTCCCTCAGAATTCATTTTCCACATGTGCCTGCCTGAAAGGGAAGCGTGCAGATCCAAGCAGGAAATCACCAGGCAGGGCAGGTTGGGGTCTGGAATGCTTCACGCTGAGAAGTCACATTCTCAATGCAAGGAAACTGAGGCCAGTGAATGGGTCTGGAAATGTAGCCTTGTTTATAGTCCTTTTCTCTACATTGTAAATAGTTATTTCCTTATTTTAAAAGTGATATATCTTTATTTTAGAATCTTCAGGAAATATCGATTAAAGAAAACACAAAATAAAGATCTCAGACAATTCCTCACCAAGGATCACCGCTTCATTAACGTTTTGGTGTATGACCCTTACTACCTTTTTGCTAAGTGTGGATTAAAGTTTTTTTCAACAAAAATGTGAGCATATTATGCACTCTTTTGGAAACTTTTATTTAACAATATATCGGTAAGATTTTTCCACATTAACTATTCCCCACAATTTGATTTTTAGCAGTTTCATGGTATTCGATTGCATCAGTCAATCCTAATTTATTTAGCTAAATCACTGTGGTAGGACAACTAGGGTTTTTTGCACTTTATGTTATTAAAAACAGTGCTATGTTGAACCTCCTCCTATGTGATGTGCATATCAGTAATTAATTCCTATAACAAATTCTAAAAGGTAAAATTTCTGGGTCAAAAAATATAGTGACTTTTTAGAATTTTGAGACATATATATATACATATCCAAATGGAGACTTCTTCCTATGGAGTTTACTTCTTGCATACTCAGAAATGTTTACTATTACTATTATTTTTGCTTTGTATATTCTTCTGAGTTGAGCCCTTTTTTCAGACTTTCTGGCCTTTTGTATTTCTCCTTTGTTAAATAGTCTGCAAATTCACATCCTTAGCCTCTCTTTCCAAAGGTGTGTTTGCTCATCTTGTTCTTGTCCATCTCCAAACATTTCTCCACTTTGAAAAATGATCATGATGCTACCTTATGAGAAAACCCATCCCAGGCTTTCAGATGGTAAGCTGAAATGCTGTTGCCAGACAAGCATTAGCACTCCAGGACCTGTCCTCATTAAGAACTGGACAATGCTTGTTGTTCAGCAACAGAGAGTGAGCTCCTGAGGCTGACTGGGTAGGCTGAAGACACATGATTGGTGGATGATGTCACCTTTCCTTCTTTCCCTATCTGTTCCCTATTGCTTCCTGGGTCAGGAAGATCCCCTGGAGAAGGGATAAGCTACCCACTCCAGCATTCATGGGCTTTCCTGTGGCTCAGACAGTAAAGAATCCATCTGCAATGCAGGAGATCTGGGTTCTGTCCCTGGGTAGGGAAGATCCCCTGGAGGAGGGCATGGCTATCCACTTCAGTATTCTTGCCTGGAGAATCCCGTGGACAGAGGAGCCTGGTAGGCTACAGTCCATGGGGTCACTAAGAGTCAGACATGACTGAAGGGACTTAGCACACAGCTATAACCCCTAATAATGTTACCAGTCTGTTCCCAAGAGCTAAGTCATAAAATGGATGATAAAGGACTAAGTAGCAGCAAAGTGGTTTAGAGTACAAGCTCTGGAGCCCTGAAGGCTACTTCCTCCATTTCCTGGCTGTGTGACTTGGAGTAAAGCACTTAACATTTCTGTGCCTCAGTTTCCTTATCTGCATGATAACAGCAGCGCTGACCTCATAGGTTTGTTGAAAGGTAAAACTGAATTAGGGTACATAAAGTGTTTAGCAAAGAGATTGCTAAAGTGATTCATAAATGTGTGTTGCTGCTATTGTTATCTAAAAGAGCCATCTGGTTGTAGACCCTTAGTTACAGGCCTTTGGGGAGAAGTGGTTTGAACCCGCATGAACAAGAGCAGTTACAGGAAACAGACAGGCCTGCCTCAGGGCCCTGCTACTGCTGCTAATTCACTTCAGTTGTGTCCGACTCTGTGCGACCCCAGAGACGGCAGCCCACCAGGCTCCCTCGTCCCTGGGATTCTCCAGGCAAGAACACTGGAGTGGGTTGCCATTTCCTTCTCCAATGAATGAAAATGAAAAGTGAAAGTGAAGTCGCTCAGTCGTTTCCGACCCTTAGCGTCCCCATGGACTGCAGCCCTTCAGGCTCCTCCGTCCATGGGATATTCCAGGCAAAAGTACTGGAGTGGGTTGCCATTGCCTTCTCTTCCTTATCCTCCCAGTGTGGAGGATCAATTCCCATGATTGTCCTAAAAATGCCAGTAAAATTGATTCCTTGCAAGTTTTTGGCGTTTGGTCTTTTTAAACAGATTTGTGGCAATGTCCTGGAATAGAATTCTGTGTGCCTATTTCCATTGAAGTTTGAACAGTCCAGTATCACAGAAGGTATTGACTGACAGTTTCTTAGAGCATCTTCTTAGAAAAGCTTGCAGTCTCTTAGGGTAACTGTGTCATGTAAGCGAGAAAAAAATACAATGTAGGGTGTGGAGCTAGTTCCTCGAAAACTCATTATCATGAGGTTGCCCAGTAATGCCCAATAATAAGAATTTAAAGATTCTTATTGAAATTAAGTTAAAAATTAGGTCCTTCTGTATAGCACAGGGAACTATATTCAATACCCTGTGATAAATCACACTGGAAAAGAATATGGAAAACAATGTATATACACATGTAACTGAATTACTTTGCTATACAGTAGAAATTAGCACATTGTAATTCAACTATACTTCAATAAAACAATTATTTATTTTTAAAAAAAGAAATTAAATATATAACATATATACCTAATTTTCATTTGCAGTATAACCCTCAATAATAATGAAGATACACAATTTTCTTAGTAATTTTTCATATATGAACGAGAAGAAGATCTAGCATTATTTCTTGATGGAAATGTTGGCACACAGCTAGAGAGATGACTGGAGAAAAAGGTCACTGTGGGTTGGGCGTAGAAAATCAGCAAATGGTAATAGGCCAGTGCCTCTCCCCCATTGTGTGGAATCACACACCTCCTGGATCCCAGATAGCTTTGAGTCTGCTGACCCTTTAACAGCCACTGTTCCCTGAGACTTGGCTGGGACCACAAACTTAAATCTTTGGACTGAAAGAAAAATTGATGGGGCCGTTTGGGGTTGGATATGAAGGGGCCAGAGAACTAGATTCCGCACGCCGCAGCTAGAACCAGGGTAGCGAAGGAGAAAGATCATGGGTTTTGCTGACAGAGAGCCCTGGGTTTGCACCCCTGCTTAGCCACATATTATCTGACCTTGGGCAAGGCACTTAAGCTCTGTAAGCCTGCTTCCACATCTGTTAAGTGGGGATGGGACATGAGGAGAATCAAAGGTACCAGAGTGTGTAAAACTGCTGCCTTCACAGAAAGCCAGTTAAGTGAAGAAGATAAAGTTTGTGTCCAGTATGCAGATCCCTCACCTTTTCTGATATCACATATAAACTTCCTTAAGCCTGAGAAAACAAAAATAGTCCTTTGACAGAAAGAGCCTTGAGCACCCCAGGCTAAGGAGAAGAAATGGATCCGGGCAGATGTGGGCCCCTATGTCCCTGTCCCCAGGCTCTGCTGGCTCTGGCAGTATGACTGGTCCCTGCCTAGTTCCTTCTCTCCAGCTCCCAGGCTGATCTGAAAATGGCTGATCCTTTTTCAGGTTTGACAACGGGCTGGCCTTACACCTCGGACCACCTCCTGACGACTTGCCTTCTTACTCTGCAAATTACTCAGATGATTTCAAAACCTGGCGCCCAGTGGAGATCTCGAGGCTGGTCAGCAAACAGCAAAACAAGATCTCAGACGGGAGAATCTGTGCCTCCGCAGCTGCCCCCAAGACCTGCAGTATTGAGCGTGTCCTGCGGAAAACAGGGAGGTTCCAGAAATGGCTGCAGGCCAAGCGACTCACACCAGACCTGGTGCGGGTGAGTGTCCTGGCTGTGAGGGGCAGGAGAACAGAGGGTACCATTGCCAGCTTACATCTCAGTCTGTCTGGGCAAAAGCAATTGTAGTTTGTCTAAAGTGGGACAAAGCAGTGTCATGAAACAACATGGCTTGTGACGAGATAAGAACTAAAGAGGTTTCCTGATGGCCCAGACAATAAAGAGTCTGACTGCAGTGCAGGAGACCCAGGACTGATCCCTGGGTCAGGAAGATCCGCTGGAGAAGGAAACGATAACCACTCCAGTATTCTTGCCTGGAAAATCCCATGGACAGAGGAACCTGGCAGACTACAGTCCATAGGGTCACAAAGAGTCGGACACGACTGAGCAACTTCACAAAGTGGTTTAGTTGTAGGGACTCCTCTCATTGTCATTCTCCATTCTCTCTGATGTGACCCTGAGGGACTCTTTGGGAAAGAGTTCCTAGCTGCCATCTCTGGTCTGAACATCTGACGGGATGACCCTCACGAACATTGCCCCCTCCCCCAAAAGGGATTAGCTCACCTACAATGTTTGCTAACCCCTAACCTGTCACTGTTCTTTTTTGGAATATTCATAACGATTTTATTTTTAATTGAAGGATAATTGCTTTACAATATTGCATTGGTTTCTGCCATTCATCAACATGAATTAGCCACAGGTATACCTATGTCCCCTCCCTCTTGAACCTCCCTCCCACCTCCATCCTTTCCCACCCCTCTAGGTTGTTGCTACTAAGTCACTTCAATCGTGTCTGACTCTGTGTGACCCCAGAGACGGCAGTCCACCAGGCTCCCCCGTCCCTGGGATTCTCCAGTCAAGAACACTGGAGTGGGTTGCCATTTCCTTCTCTAGGTTGTTACAGAGCCCTGATTTGAGTTCCCTGAGTCACACAGCAATTTTCCGTTGTCTATCTTACATATGGTAGTGTATATGCTTCCATGATTCTCTTTCCATTCATCTTACCTTCTCCTTCCTTCCCCTGCCCATGTCCATAAGTCTATTCTCTATACTCCATGTGACTGTCTTAGAATCTTCCATATACATCCTCTTTCATGATCCAGAGACCCTACTCTGAAAATCAGCTTCCTTTTTCATCTCCCACCATAAAGAAGAACCAAACCTAAGTCACTGTGAAAGCAGACTCCAATAACGCAGCTCCCTCCTCCCATTCAAGAGTTCCGACCCACTCCCATGAGCAGACTGCCTTCAGAGCTTTGGCACATTGCTGGTGACATCTTACCCTGTGTTTGTCCCCTCCTGCACTGTCATTGCTGGTATCATCTGATTTTTATCCAAACCAACATAGTCATGGACCTCCATGCACATCCAGCCCAGCCCCTTAGGGCAGGCAATGCCACCTCAAAAGACTGAGGAGCCACTCACCTTTAGCAAAGATGAGAAAGAAGAACTCACCTCAATCTTCCTGCCATGATGAGGCTGGAGGATTTGGCATTCCTCGGGGGCATGCCAAGATTGTTTCTCGAAGTCCCCAGACCACTAGCCACTTCAAATGGGCACATAAGGCTGCCCAGGTAAATTCTGAGCACTAATAGACCTTCCCTTTGGTGTGTTCAAGATGAGTCACCCAGAACAAAGCAGAATCACTGGTCCCTAGATATCTCAACCACGTGGCAAGACCATGTGACTTTGCTTTACGGTTGTGCGGAAACTGCTTAGAAATCAAGAGGAATCAAGCTGCTGGTAACATGGCCATCATCTGACACTGAACTTTACATGTGGTCCTTTTGTACTCTGTACTTTACAAATCTCACTGTCCTGGAATGCGGAGAAAATAAGCCAGAGGAAGTCAAGCTATTCCCAGGCTGGAGAGGTGGTGGCAGGACCCAGCCTAAGGGTCTTGGAGTCGGTGTGGGAGATAGGAATTGGAGACTCAGGCGGGAAGAACCTTATGGGAGCTGCTCAACACTGGGCAGAAACATGAAACAGAGGGCAGATATCAAAGCCCACACCATGGTACACACCCTAGATGTAATGGCTGTGTGCCTCTTTCTGTGCCTGCAGACACATCCTCTGCCTGCAGAAACACCCTCCCTGCACTGGCCTGGGGTACCCACCATCTGTCATTGTCAGGCTGGCCACATGGGAAGGACTAATATGAGACCTCCTGGGCTTTGCCTCAAATATGTGCTCAAGAACAAATAGGAGTCCCCAGGAAGAGTAAAACAAGATACACAAGGAATTGTTTCAGAACCCCTTGAAAATCCCATCACTTCTTCCTGCTCTCATTGTTGTCTGTTCCCTTGCTGGCAGGCACAGTTCTCCCAAGCCACCGGCCTCAGGCTATCTCCACCTGGGACCTGGACCATGTACCGAAGGAAAGAACTTCCTGGTGCATAAGATACATTTGGGATTTCACAGAAAGTGACTAAACTGGTCTTGGGCTTTGAACTAAGGAAGACTCCCTCTTTCCCTCATTTCTAGACACTTCATAATGCAGTGGAGATTATCCTAGGGGGGCTAAAAAGTCCAAAGCAACCTGCCAGGTACATCTAGTGTCACCTACCTTGATGAGTATAGATGCTGTGGTAAAAGCAGAAGATCCCTGGGGACTAGAAACTGTGGTTGAGTCCTGAAAGTAAAAGTATTAGTTGCTCAGTTGAGTCCAACTCTTTGCAACTCCACAGACTGTAGCCCACTAGGCTCCTCTGTCCATGGAATTCTTCAGGCCAGAATACTGGAATGGGTTGCCATTTTCTTCTCTAGGGGATCTTCCCCACCCTGGGGTCAAACCCACGTCTGTTGCATCTCCTGCATTGGCAGGTGGGTTCTTTACCATTATCCCCACCTGGGAAGCCCATCCATATTGTAGTCATTGCCACGTGCTGAGAGGAGAAGAGAATTAAGAGTGACTCTTTAATAGATACACAGTATCTCTTGGGGTGATGAAAATTTCTGGAGTTAGATAGTGGTGATAGTTGTACAACTAAAAGCCACTGAATTGTTCACCTTAAAATGGTCCAAATAATGAATTTTACATGATATAAAATTTACCTTAATAAAAAAATGAAAAATAAGCCATTTACAAAACTTCACCAATCCTCTGACTCCATTCCCTTAGAGCCCTGACAGGTGACAGGTGACATTAATAATTTAATTCATGCCAGGATGTTAACAGGTAATAGCATTTCACTGTAGCCCTCTGAGAAACCATATGTGTGTAAAGTCAATATTAAGATGCTCCCACCAGCCCATCCCATGACTATCTCAGACCTTCCTAATACCTCCATGCATTATTTCCCCCACAAAACCCAGATGTGGCCCTGGAATTCTCCTCAATAGTGTTCCATGCAAGCAGCCTCTGTCATGATTTCAGCTGGACTATGAGGTGACATCTATGTAACTGCCGATTCATCCCAGACTTGGCCAAATAGCTCTATTCTATTTTTCTGACAATTGGTCAGACATGAAGTCCTGATCTCTAATTTAGAAATTATAGTATTTCTCTTTTCACATGGGAGTTTTAGGAGTCAAGTGGAGAGAGATTGTAGAATGGATGGTAGGGAGACTTGCCTCATCCTTCAACTCTATATTCAATGGCCTGATGCCAACTCTGCCTATTGGCAAAGGCCATTCAGCACATGGCTTCAGTGTGCTTTCTCTGAATTCCTCAAGAGCCACTTTCCCCCAGGGATATAGGCCAGGACCCTCAAGTGTGCGTATTTGAGTGAGGATGTGCTGATGTGTGTTTGGAGGAGACAAAAGGAGCCACAAGAAACTGATGAGTTGGCTCAGAAAACTGGCAAGGCAGGGAAGGAAGGAGAAATGAAGAAATAAAAGAAAATTGGGAGGCAGGAGGGATCTGACTGGTGCAGGGCCCTCAGAACCTGGACTGTTGGTGTTGCTTAGAAAAGTCGACTTGGATGAAAAGATCCAGTGCTCCCCATCAGATGCCAAGTGCAATTTTGTATTAATACCAAGGACCCTCTCTTGAGCCATAGGCAATACACTGCAGCTAAGGGCTGCCAAGGAGGGTGGACTGGACCAGGAATCAGCAAAAGGGTGAAACAATGCAATGTGTGTGGGTGTATGTCTGTGGCACTTATGCTAATAAAACCATGACTTTTCTCCTCCAAAACCTGCATTGTTCTGACGGGAATACCCCACAGCCTAAATTACTAGCCCACAAATAGAGCCGTGGCCAAGGACAGCACCCAGAGTTTATCATGATGTGCTTGTTCACAAAACCACAAAGAAGGTTTCCTCTGCTGCTACGCAAGTGCCAAGAAGTAACCACCCTCAGCAGCACGTGGCTAATCAGAGGAAAAACAGTTCCTCCATCGAGTCCTCCTCCCATCCCCTCAACTGCCATCCACTCTGAACCTTGTTCTAAACACTAACCCTGTTCCTTGTCAGGTGGGAAGTGAAGTTTTTTCTCCCACTAGATGGTGGTATAGAGTGGTCAGGAAGCTTTGTTTAAAGCAAGGTGCCTGGCAATTTTACTTCCTTTGTCTCAATTCCTTTTTTTACATAAATACAATAAGAGATGGGTTTCCCAGGTGGCGCTAGTGGTAAACAACCTGCCTGCCAATGTAGGAGACGCAAAAGGCACAGGGGGTTCAGTCAGTAAAGACTCTGCCTGCAGTGCAGGCAACCCAAGTTCAATCTCTGGGTTCGGAAGATCCCCTAGAGAAAAAAAAGGCAGTATTCTTGTCTGGAAAATTCCATGGACAGAGGAGGAGCCTGGTGGGTCACAAGAGTTGGACCCGACTTAGCGACTAAACCACCATACACATATATTAAGAGAAATAAAGTAACCAAAGTGCATATTAACCATTTAATCAGAATATAGTTTTACAGGTAACTGCTAAATGAATGATAAAATTTCTTTTTGTTTAAATTTTATTTAAAAAAAAAAAAACATTGAAGGGGTATGGGTAGGACATATCCTAGACCCTAGGAGGGTATAAGCCTGTCTAGACAAGGCTCCTGCACTCTGAGAGATAACACCCCAGTGGGGGAGACAAAGCACATGCAATAAAGTCTGATAATTCAGCAGTGTGTGTATGCGTCATTGCTCAGTTGTGTCCGACTCTTTGCGACCCCGTGGACTGTAGCCCATCAGCCTCCTCTGTCCATGGAATTTTCCAGGCAACAATACTGTAGTGGATTGCTATTCCCTTCTCCAGGGGGTCATCCCAACCCACGGATCGAACCCAGGTCTCCCACACTGCAGGCAGACTCTTTACCATCTGAGCCACCAGGGAAGCCCTGGTGAGCCATAAATAAATAAATACAGCAGTGTGTACATGTCAAAAATAAATAATTTTTTTTAAAAAGAAACAGGACTCATAGATTATCCAACGCATCCTCGAAAATGACTCCTAAATTATTCTTGATCTCATGAATGAAAAGGAGACAGTGAAAGGTTTCCCTTGACACAGACAGGTTCGGAGAGAAAAACGGAGGCAAGAGAAGACTCAGGAAAGGTAGACATGAGTTGCCAGTGGCTCCTTCCCTATGAGTCTCAAATGCAGATTAGAGGCAGTCCCCAGAAAAAGCATTACTGAAGGCTGGACAGTCACCAAGACAGACCATCAGAGCAGACTTCATCTTTCCGGGGCCCTCAGCTTTTCCTGAACTTAGATGTTAGCCAACCAAGCCCCTTCTTAAATCAATCAAGCCATCCTTTGTTCTTTCTATGACGTCTTTCCTGGCTATCTAGCTATCCCTATCACTATAGCAACCTACTCTGGAGCAAACGCTTTTGATAGAGTGTAGCTTGTCTCAGAGTCCTGGGGATTGACTATCTACATAGTATATAATATATAATCTATAAAGATATTTGCTTGAAAAAATTGGTAGATGTAACTGATACATGTGCTACATTCTAAAAACCATTTATTAAGCCACAGAAACATTCAATACATTTTAAAAAGTAGAAATGCCAAAGGCCAGATCAAAGAAAAATGAGTTATTCTAGAATAATTCTGTTAAATGATTCCCTGGTAATGACTTAAGATCATCTCTTCTTCTTCTCAGTTTAGTTCAGTTGCTCAGTCGTGTCCGACTCTTTGCAACCCCATGAATCACAGCACACCAGGCCTCCCTGTCCATCACCAACTCCCAGAGTCTACTCAAACTCATGTTCATCAAGTCAGTGATGCCATCCAGCCATCTCATCCTCTGGCGTCCCCTTCTCCTTCTGCCCCCAATCTCTCCCAGCATCAGGGTCTTTTCCAATGAGTCAAATCTTCGCATGAGGTGGCCAAAGTATTGGAGTTTCAGCTTTAGCATCAGTCCTTCCAATGAACACCCAGGACTGATCTCCTTCAGAATGGACTGGTTGGACCTCCTTGCAGTCCAAGGGACTCTCAAGAGTCTTCTCTAATACTACAGTTCAAAAGCATCAATTCTTCGGCACTCAGCTTTCTTCACAGTCCAACTCTCACATCCATACATGACCACTGGAAAAACCATAGCCTTGACTAGACGGACCTTAGTCGGCAAAGTAATGTCTGTGCTTTTGAATATGCTGTCTAGATTGGTCATACCTTTCCTCCCAAGGAGTAAGCATCTTTTAATTTCATGGCTACAGTCACCATCTGCAGTGACCATCTACAGTCACCATCTACAGTCCACCATCTGCAGGAGCCCCCCAAAATAAAGTCTGACACTGTTTCCACTGTTTCCCCCATCTATTTCCTATGTAGTGATGGGACCAGATGCCATGATCTTAGTTTTCTGAATGTTGAGCTTTAAGCCAACTTTTTTACTCTCCTCTTCCACTTTCATCAAGAGGTACTTTAGTTCCTCTTCACTTTCTGCCATAAGGGTGGTGTCATCTGCATATCTGAGGTTATTGATATTTCTCCCAGCAATCTTGATTCCAGCTTGTGCTTCTTCCAGCCCAGCGTTTCTCATGATGTACTCTGCATATAAGTTCAATAAGCAGGGTGACAATATTCAGCCTTGACGTACTCCTTTTCCTATTTGGAACCAGTCTGTTGTTCCATGTCCAGTTCTAAGTGTTGCTTCCTGAGCTGCATATAGATTTCTCAAGAGGCAGGTCAGGTGGTCTGGTATTCCCATCTCTTTCAGAACTTTCCACAGTTTAGAGGTGTACAAATCATTTTATTAATACCTTGTCAGTAATATTTCCTATCATGCAGTACTTTGCAAAATCTATCCTCTTGCTCCTTTGAATATCAGAAATGAATTTTTATGCCTTTTCTGTTTTCCCCTTTCACTGCCCAAGATTCAGCAATATTGTTTGCAAGGTCTCTGTGAATCTTCCAGGTGGGAAAACTCATTCCAAACAATGAAAGCTTCCTTTACACATTCTGGCACCCCATTCCTGTTCACCACTGTTTTGCTCCACCCTTTTCAGATCAAAGGCCAAATACATGTCAAAGAAGACAGGCAAACATTATGAACATTGGGCCTTCATTTTGTTATCCACCAAAATTCTCCCCATGGCCCTGGTCTGTAGTTTATTTTCACTTAATACTTTGAAAAATAGAGTTCTTTTCTAAGTTTTTCAATCAAAGTATAACCTATGTACTTAAACGTGCATATATAACATGTAGAGCTAAATTTTTACACATGTGTTCATTCCTGTAACCACTGTCCACATCAAGATACTGAACAT
Organism: Capra hircus; assembly: GCF_001704415.2. Lineage (NCBI taxonomy): Eukaryota > Metazoa > Chordata > Mammalia > Artiodactyla > Bovidae > Capra > Capra hircus. Next base: position 27,281,218 of record NW_017189516.1, on the reverse strand, counting down.
TTCCAGCCCCTCAGAAGGCTCTTTCATGTCCCTTCCCTAAAAAGACTGCCTCTAGGGTGACTAACCATCTGATTTTCTTGACACTAAACTTGTTTCAGCCCCGAAAGTCTCACATTCTGTGAAACCCCTCAGTTCCAGGAAAAATGGAACAGTCGATCACCGCACCCCTTCCCAACAGTAACCATTCTGAACTAAATCCCCATAAATCAGTTTTACCTGGTTTTGAACTTCATTTAAATGGAATCACACAGTACATCCTCAACATGTTGTCAAGCTATTTAACCATACTGTTGCATGAATCAGTAGCTTGTTTTTCATTGCAGTAGACTAGCCCATTATATGATGAAGTCAGTTTATTCATTCTAATGTTGATGAACATCTGTGTTGTATTTAGTTTGGGTTATTGTAAATTAAAACTTCTGCAAACATTCTTATCTATGTCAGTTGGTGAACACAAGCATACAGAAAGGATAATTTTGGGTTATATTGTGTACCTATGGATTTAGTCAATACTGCCCAACAGTTTCCTAAAGTAGTTGTACTGATTTCTTCCTATAAGCAATGGAAGACAGAGTTCCATGGTTCCACATCTTCATCACACTTGATATTTTTAGTTTTTCATTTTAGTCATCTTGGTGAGTGTCTACCAATAGCTCATTGTGTGAGCTGAATTTGTATTTTTCTCATAACTTACAATATAAAGATCCTTTTCATACACTTATCAGCTACTCTGATTTCATCTTTTGTAAAGTGTTGGCATATGTTGTTTGTCCATTTTTTATTGGGTCGTCTGTCTCATTGCGAAAGTTACATTTATATTTGGGATACAAGACTTTTTGTTGGATATATGTATTACAAATATCTTCTCCCAGCCCATGGCTTGCCTTTTCACTGTCCTAATGGTACCTTTTGATAAATTGACATTCTTAATTTAAATGAAGTCCAGTTTATTAATTATTTTAAATGTCCTAATTATCCTATGGCCGCAAACGTATTCGCCCATTTACTTCTGAAGTTTTCATATATTATCTCTCATACATAGCTCACTAATTTTATGTTCTGCTCTGCCCAGTTTGGGGTTAAATCCAGTCAGTAACTTCGTAATTTCAGATACTGTATCTTGTATTTCTAAACACCAATTTAACTTTTTTTCATGGATTCCAATTCTCTATTGAAATTCTCTCCCTTTCATTATTTTTGTCTGTCTTTTCCTCCATTTTCTTGAAATCTTAATCTTAGTTACTTTGACTTCTATACTTGCTAGCTTTAATATCTGGCTTATCTCTAGTTCTACTTCTGCTTTTATTGGTTGTTTTCTTTTTTCTTTATTTTGTTTTATTTTTAACCGCGATGGGTCTTCATTGCTGCATGGGCTTTTTTCTAGTTGCGGCAAGTGCGAGCTCCCCTTTGTTGCGGTGCACAGGCTTCTCCTTGCGGCGGATTCTCTCGTTGCTGAGCACAGGCTCTAGGCATTTGGGCTTCAGTAGTTGCAGCGTGTGGGCTGAGTAGTTGTAGCTCGAGGGCTTGAGAGTTGGTCTGTGGCATGCGGAATCTTCTCAGACCAGGGATTGAACTTATGTCATCTGCATTGCAAGGCAGATTCTTAACCACTAGACTACCAGGGAAGCCCCTCTTTTTTCTTGATTATCGGAGAAAGGCTACCCACTCCAGTATTCTGGCCTAGCAAATTCCATGGACTGTTTTTTCCATGGGGTCACAAAGAGTTGGACACGACTGAGTGACTTGTACTTTCACCATTGGAATGGGATGGAGGGGAACAGAGTACTCATGTGTTTATTACTCTTAAATCTCATAGTCTAATAGAAGTGAAAGAAAGAAAGTGAAGTCGCTCAGTCGTGTCCAACTCTTGGCGACCCCATGGATGGTAGCCTACCAGGCTCCTCTGTCCATGGGGTTTTCCAGGCAGTAGTACTGGAGTGGATTGCCATTTCCTTCTCCAAGGGATCTTCCCAACCCAGGGATCGAACCCGGGTCTCCCACATTGTAGACAGACGCTTTACCGTTTGAGTCAAGTGAAGTATATAATAACTGTAATACAGTGAAGTAAGTGTTCTTTTTGGGTAATTTTTCATTATGTGCTGGATTTTAAGGATAACACATGGAAGAGGCTCTAAATTATGTTATCTTCTCCTAAAGACTACTGAGCTTTGTTCTAGCAGCCAATGAAGTTAATCACCTAAATCCAGGGTTTCCCAATCTTGTCACTCTTGACTCTTGAGGCTGGATCATTCTTTGTTAAGAGGATAGGGTGGGGGCTGTTCTGTACATTGTAAGATGTTTAGCAACATCCACAGCCCTCACCTACTTGGTACCAGTAGCATCACAACTCCCAGTGGTGACAATCCAAATTGTTTCCAGATGTAGTCAAATGTCCCCTGGGGAACAAAACTGCCCCTAGTCAAGAACTGCTGCCTTAATTCTGTTGAGATTGGGTTTGGGACTTTGTTACTGCAGGTCTCTCTCAGTTTCGTCCTTACTCCTAGGACATAGTCCTTGCTGATAAAACATGAGCCTTACCACTAGAATGTGGACTTTTTGAGGTCCAGTCAAAAGCCCAGGGTGCCCACTGAGAAGTCTAGCCCAAACCCCCACCTCTCCAGCACTGTGTGGCCTCTAAACTCTGCTCAGTGATACAGCCATCTAATGTGGCCCTAGAGTCCCACCTTGCTCCTGTGCAGTTTAGGAGTTAGCCAAAGATCTGAAGGAAAACTTTCACATACTTTTTAGGTGCTCCTTCTCTGTGACTTTTCCTGTATAGGACCTTGCCCCCCAGCTTCTAGCTACTCAAGTAGCCTCAAATCCTGCTCGCTGGTTTTTCTGCCTAGCAGGACCCTGCAGTGCAGCTTGGAAAGTGTCCTCAGGGGAAAAGACCCAGCTCATATGCATCCTTTCTCTCAAGGATCACTGCCTTATATTGGTCATGGTCCAATGCCCACAGTCGTCTGACATATTTTGTCCAGGTGTTAGAGCCATTTCCATCACAAAGGTAAGCCTGATACCGCTTACTCTGTCATGACCAGAACTAGAAATCTCAAGATGATTTCCAGGAGAGGAAAAAGCTAGTGCTATTGCATTCATATATCCAAATCCAAATATAACTATGAAAGCCATCTTCCTTTCTTTTGAAAATCTCACCTATTCTAAAAACCTTTGGCATTTTGGATACTATTTCAAGGCTGAAGAAAGCCTGGGGAATACCTGTGGCTTTCAGCCCAGCACATGTGAAAGGAATCAAGCCTGTCACGGGAGCCAGTGGAGAATCTGACTTAATAACACAATTATAGCAGACCAGAAAAGCACTTTTTATAGAGTCCATGGCATTGGGTTTTTTTCTCTTTTCTTTCTTTTTCTTTCCTTCCTTATTTCCTGCTTTCCTCCCCCACCCCTTCTTTCTCTCTCACTCTGTTTTTGCCTCTTCAACCAGACAGAGGGCCACTTGAGGGTAGGGACTGCATCTTATTCATCAGTGTCTTCCCTCACACATGTCTGACATGGAGTAGACACTTCATAAATCTTTGGGGAATGAAGGAGTGATCAAATCAGTGAATGAACAAGACCTCATTCACCAACCATTATTCATGGCCTCAGGGTGACTCTCAATCCACACCTGCACTAACTCCCCAGTCGATCAGCTCTGGAGGCCATCAGATTTCAGAGTCTCGGAAAGTCAAGTCTTTCCCCAAGAGAGCATTTTTCCTGGCATGACTCAGGTGTTAACAAGCCTGAAAGTCCCATGGTTCCTACTCCTTGGAATATGACTCTTGATACCAAAAATGTCTACCTAATTTGGGTGAGGAGGGATGGTGACACAGTTATCTATTAGCTTCTCTAGGGTTTGATCTCTCCATAGTTATCTTGGAAGAGAGACAGCTGAGGCATTTTGACCCAAAGCATACAAGGGAGAAATAGATGGTGGGCCTCTTGCAGAGAAGGAGGAGGAGTGGTCCCTCCAGAGGCTTGTCTGTTAGGCTGGCCCAAGCACTTCTGAGGACAGCACCTCAAAGAGAAGGTAATATACCAAATACATTTAGGATGGTTGGGGTCCAGTGAAATACTTCAGTCAGGTTGAAGAAAAGTCACCAAGAGAGAAGCAAAGAAGCCAAGGGTGATGTGGTACCTTTGGAATGTATCAATATGACCAAGCAAAAGTCGTTCAGTCATGTCCCACTCTTTGAGACTCCATGGTCTGTCCATGGGATTCTCCAGGCAAGAATACTGGAGTGGGTTACCATTCGCTTCTCCAGGGGATCTTCCTGACCCAAGGATTGAACCCGGGTCTCCTGCATTGCACGCTCCTCTGTCCATGGGGATTCTCTAGGCATGAATACTGGAGTAGGTTGCCATTTCCTTCTCCAGGGGGTCTTTCTGACCCAAGGATTGAACCCGGGTCTCCTGCATTGCACGCTCCTCTGTCCATGGGGATTCTCTAGGCATGAATACTGGAGTAGGTTGCCATTTCCTTCTCCAGGGGATCTTCCTGACCCAGGAATCAAACCTGCGTCTCTTACCTCTCCTGATTGGCAGGCAGGTTCTTTACCACTAGCACCACCTGGGAAGAGGTGAATCTTCCTATAATGTAGGAGAACCCAGTTCAATTCCTGGGTCAGGAAGATTCCCTGGAGAAGGGATAGACTACCCATTCATATTCTTGGACTTTTCTGGTGGCTCAGATGGTAAAGAATCCGCCTGCAATGTGGGAGACTTGGGTTCTATCCCTGGGTTGGGAAGATCACCTAGAGGAGGGCATGGCAACCTACTCCAGTATTCTTGCTTGGAGAATCCACATGGACAGAGGAGCCTGGTAGGCTACAGTCCATGGGGTCACAAGGAGTCTGACACAACTGAGTGACTAAGCACACACACACACACACACCAGGACTTCCATTTCATTGAGTTTCTATTAACCTCTCCCCACTGGGAAGAGCAGCTGGGGCTAAAAACTAGCCGGGTAATCCCTCCCCCCAGGCAAGCTTGAGGCTGGATTGAAGGTTTTCCTGATAATCAGAATTCTATCTGGGCTTCCTGAACCACTGGACCTTTGCACAGCAGAAGCCACTGAGTTTCAGTGGAAATTTATGCAAGTTTGCATGCACAAATGAGTTGTCAGAAGCACTTGGCTTCATATCTTTTGATTTAAAAAGAAAGAGATAAACAAAAAAACAGCAACCTATAAGATGAAATGGCCCAGTGGAGAATTATGACCAACCTTGGCGTACCTGAATCAAAATGACAAACCATGAAATAATGTGTTTTACTCTGTGTCATCTGCCCTGCCTGTCCCAACTATCAGCTGAATTGCCTGCCACAATGATTATTTCATCTGCCACAGTAGAAATCTTGGAGCAGGCCACAAAGACTTCAGTGGCAAAGCCTCTGGGACCCTGGAATGCAGGAAGATGGAGGACAAGGTGGGAAGAAAGAGATAGACTCTTATAAGAGGAAAAAGCTAGTTACTGCTTCCACCGTGTTGACTACCTCATAGAAGAAGAGGCCAGGATCGCCACCAAGGGAGCCTCTGGCTGCCAAAGGTTTAACAGTAAGAGACACAGTAAGGGACAGTAAGCAAGAGGAGGTGGCCCTGACCAGGGCAGATCTGCCAGAGAATAAATGAAGAGTGTCTGGGCAAAGCCATGAAAGTGAGAATAAGATGTAACTGTGAAAAGTGGCAAATGTCACAACCCATGATTATAGCATGTGTCAAGAGCAGTGGGTGGATGTAATGGTAGGTCTGGGGCAGGGGGGTGGGAGGCTACATTTTATTCTGTAAGACAGTGGTTCTTACACTTGAGCAAGCATCAGAATTCCCTGGAGGACTGGTTAACACTGGCATTGCTGGGTCCTAGCCCCAGAGCTGCTGACTCAGAAGGTCTGGTACAGGGTTTGAAAACTGGCATTTCTAAAGAAAAGTGATTTAAAGACAGTGGCTCTTTCCTTGAATGGGACCTAAAAGTGGTATGCGAGGTGGATGGGCAAGGGGGTGAGGTCAGTGAGGCTGTCTGGCAGAAATAGGACAGGACCCCCAAAACACAGCTGCTGGTGAAGAAAGTAGGGAGGAGAGGTTGAGTTTCAATGTGAGAAAGCAGTACCATCTGACCTGGAACTTAGGCCTGAGTTCAAATCCTGACTCCACCACTAAGTAGGGTTCCTCAGTGGAAGACAGCTCGTAGTCAGGAGCCTGTTAGGTGGGTGCTGATCTGAGAGGAAAATCAGCTAAGTGAGCTTTAGTGGCCTGGCCACCTGCCCATGGGTTGCAGGAGGCCACGGGCTGTGCACCCTCTTCCCCCAACCACAAAACCAACTCCCGACCCTTGGATTTCCTGTCTGAGTGCCCAGTGTAACCAATCTGCCAAGACATATCTGCTTGGCAACTCCAAATAGGGGACAAGATGATAACACTCATTCCCCGACCCTTCTCTCTGAAGTTCCTTCCATAGCTCCCTCACCAGAGTTTCTTGGGGTTCCCAACTGTTTTTTCCAAATTTAAAGACAGTCCTGGGTCAACCATAGTCACAGCATGGAGTTCATTTGTTTGACCCTCCAAAGGCTACCTTGTTTCCTGCTCAGAGATCCAACTTATTGTGAAATTTAGGGAAGGGGAATATTACCATTGACCCTGTTGGTCTCTGGAACTGATAACACTATCTTATGTTTACAAAGCACTCCACAGTGTGTAAAACAAAATGAGATGTTTATCATGCTTTCAGGAAAGTCATATCAGGTATCTACAATGTCCAGAGAGCCAGTTAGAGCCAGGCAATGGAGTGCTGTATCTGGACCGTAAAGAAAGCTGAGTGCCAAGCAATCGATGCTTGTGAACTGTGGTGTAGGAGAAGAGTCTTGAGAGTCCCTTGGACTGTAAGGAGATCAAACCAGTAAATCCTAACGGAAATCAACCCTGAATATTCACTGGAAGGACTGATGCTAAAGCTGAAGCTCCAATACTTTGGCCACCTGATGAGCAGAACCGTCTCATTAGAAAAGACCCTGATGCTGGGAAAGATTGAGGGCAGGAGGAGAAGCGGGTGACCAAGGACGAGATGGTTGGATGGCATCACCAACTCAAGGAACATGAGTTTGAGCAAACTTCAGGAGATGGTGAAGAACAGGGAATCCTGGTGTGCTGCAGTTCATGGGGTGGCAAAGAATTGGACACGACTTAGCGACTGAACAACAACAACCATCATACCCTCATGAGAGATGAGGAAACAGCCTCAGAAAGAGAAAGAAATTTGCCTAAAGGCATACCCTTGGGTCAGCTAAGCCCAGGGGGAGCACAAGCTGGGGGAGAGGTGACTGAGATCACAAATAGACGCAACATAACACATGTTGGAGATCACATTGATGATTGCACAACTTGACATGGTGAAACAAAGATGGAAGAGACCAGCTATTAAGATAAGAAAGTCAAAAACAGCTCCAGATATTCTAACTTGGAAGACTGGGAGAAGGGTCACTAACAGAAGTGAGAAAACTGGGAAAGTTCCTATCTTTGGGGTAAATAATAGCAAATAGTCATAGAGCCCTTCCCATGTGTCAGACACTTTTCCCAAAGATTTGACCTTAGCAACACCCGATGAGGTGGGTACCATAATTATTAGAGTAACCATACATTCAGGTTTGCCAGAGACAGTCTCAGCATTTACCAGCTGTCCTGATCTAATAACAAGTATCCCTTTCAATCTCAAAAATATCCAGGTTTAGAAGATAAGTCAAAAAGTCCCCTTAGTTATTATCCCCCAGTTACACATGAGGAAACTAAGGCATAGACCATTTGAAGAAATTTTTCCAGGTCACGTGGCTGTTAAATGACAGAGCTGGCGTTAGAGGTAACTTGCCTCTGAAAAACATGCTTGTAACTGTTTTGTCATGTGCATGCGCTAAGTCGCTTCAGTCATGTCCTACTCTTTGCAAACCCATGGACTGTAGCCCTCCAGGCTCCTCTCTCCATGGGATTCTCCAGGCAACAAGAAAACTGGAGTGCCCATTCCCTTCTCCAGGGGATCTTCCCAAACCAGGGATTGAACCCACGTCTCTTATGTCTCCTGGATTGGCAGGCAGGTTCTTTAGCACTAGTGCCACCTGGGAAGCCCCACTGCCTCTCAAAGTTGCTACTGAGTCTGGTTTGTCACCTTTGCAGTTGGGTTGCCACCTATCCAGGCAAAGACCCCTACCCAGGCCAATGGATTCCAGGATGAAATGGGGGGGGAGGGGGAGCCGGCAGTGGCCTGGAGAGGTTAGATATGAAGAAGGTCCACCGGGAGGTGCTGCTAGAAGCAGGAGACAGGATGAAGCCACATAACCACCCAAGCGGGGGCCCAGCGGGGAGTCTGCATTACTCCTCTCCTGGGAATCCTCTCCATCAATTTAAACAGCACTTCTCAAACATCCCATCAGGGCTCAACCCAGACACTCTGCGGAGTATCAAGAATCTAAACAAACAGAAACCCCACCCAAAGAAAGGATGTTGCGGAGCTAGAGGCTCAGTTTTATGTGGAAATGAGAGCTCTGTCAGAGACAGGCGTTCCTGTGCAAGGGAAATGTTTTATAGCCCTCGCCCCGCCCAACCAAGTCTGTTTAGTTTTTGATTTAATGTTGTTTTAACATCTAGTCACCCCTCCGAGGTATGTTATCCACTCTGAGGTGATCTAAGGTAAACTCCAGATTCTGGATTCATTCTTGGCTGACTCCCTGTCCTTGCTTCTACCCTTTGTGACCAGCTTTCCTTCAGGGACTAAACTGCAGGGAACCTAAATTGATCTGTAACAGAGAGAAGCTTGGGCAGGGGACGGCGGGGGTGGGAGGGCAGCGGGAAAGGGGCCTATTGTAAAGCTACCATAGCTTATGGATTTCAAAGAAAAACTGAAATGATTTGGGGACCATTTATTGTACAAGATTCCCTCCCTCCTCCAGTACCAATAACAGCGGCTGAGACAAGCTGTGTCATAAAGTAACATAAAAGGTTGTTTTATGAGGAGATTTTTGGATGCTTTAATCATCCGTATGTTTTCTCCAAGATAATCACTGTGGTGGCCAGCATTTGTAGAATGAAAAGTTAGCAAACCAAGAAACCTCACATCAGGTCTGTGTTTCAAATTAAAAAACAAAAACAAAAACAGGAAGCTCTTTAATAAAAGGTGAGAGAAAAAATCCATCTACTGGAGTAGGAAAAGAACCATGAGCTGTTTCTCTTAATATCATAAACCAAACAGGGATTTTCATGGTTTTGAATACAATGAAGCTTGAAGAATTGTTCAAGCAACTTTCGGCTTAATTATCCACAACCGATACAGTTATTGAATTGTCATTGTTCTAATCAAGACACACTGATTAACTCTGATACATAATTAACCTAACCCTGCTTCACAAGCATATTTAATAACTAAATCATGTGAAAAGTGTTGAGTCGTGCAACCAGAAAGACAACTCACACGTTTATTAGCCCTAGAACTTTCTCTTCTCCCTGGGTGCTAGGAGCTTGACAAAAATAAATTCACTAAATGTAAAAACTCATTTGTTCAAGATTTCCCTCAGCTTTCCAAACTGAGTTGGCCAGAGAAACCTTCTTACTGAAAAAGCTAACTTCAGATCTTTTTTTTGTTTTTTCCTGGCATCACTCCATGTGTGTATTCATACATACCCACACAGAACAATGGTGGCCTCTGTGATTTTTTTTTTTACTTTCACTCTGTATACTTCCATAGTGTTTGAGTATCTCACAATGAACATACTCGAGATGGCAGACTTTGGAAATGTCTATCGTCTTGGTGCATGGAAAAAAGTACACAGGCTGACCATTCTCTACAGACAGCGTGGGCACTGCCTGTGTTCTGATCCACTGATGGGGAAGATGGTGGTAGCCCTTACCCTTGGAAAGAGTAAGGAGGGGAATAAAGTGATTGGAGCCAGCACATCTGATATCATCTTCAGATGTGTGCCATAATTTGCAAACATAATTTTTATTTGTCTTACTTTTACATTCTTTAAAGCCTTAGGACCAAAGAACAGATCCTATCTGAGAAGTGAAAAAGTTGTATGCGTCCTTGGAAAGAAGCTCAGATTCCTGAATTAATTAATTCCTGTGCCTTTAGTTAGCACTGTGACCATAACTTGCTGACTTCCAGTCTTAAAGGGAAGCCAACTTCTTGTCTTAGGTTTTTCTTTCTAAGAGCAGCTAGTGTTCTTTCTTCTACACGTTTATTTCGATCAGAACAAGTGTATTCAGTGGTGGTAAAATTTTTGCCTTTTTCAAAAAAATAACATCGGCTATGTTCCCTGTGGCATATACAATGTATCCTTGTAGCTTATTTTATGCATAATAGTTTGGACCCTCTAATCCCTGACCCCTGTATTGCGCTCCCTACTTCCCTCTCCCCACTGGTAACCACTAGTTTGCTCTATCTGTTTCTTTTTTCATATTCACTATTTTGTTAATTTTTTTTAGATTCCACATGTAAGTGACAAATCATGTAGTATCTGTCTTTCTCTGACTGACTTATTTCACTTAGTATAATGCCTTCCCAGGTGGGAAGTATAAGCCCTTAGTATAAGGGCTTCCCAGGTGGCACTAGTGGTAAAGAATCCACCTGCCAATGCAGGAGATGTAAGAGACACAGGTTGTATCCCTGGGTCAGGAAGATCCCTGGAGAAGGGCATGGCAACCCACTCCAGTATTCTTGCCTGGAGAATCCCATGGACAGAGGAGCCTGGGGGGCTGCAATCCATAGGGTCACACAGAGTCGGACACGACTGAAGGGACTTAGCACACAATGCCGTCCAAGTTCCTCCATGTGGCTGCAAATGGCAAAATTTCATTCTTTTTTTATGGCTGAGTAGTATTACATTGTGTGTGTGTATAACCACTTTATCCATTCATCTGTTGATGGACACTTAGGTTGCTTTGTAAATCTTTGCTTTTCAAGTAGCATTTGCTTTGGAGAAACAGCTAAAAACCATCCAGAACCAAGTGAGATCATTAATATGGGAAATGAACTTGAGGATAATATGCACCCATAAGCAACATGGTCTTTAACAAGCTACTTCCCTTTCTTGTTCCTTACCTTAGTATTCTCATCTGAAAAATGGGAATATTTTTCTAGATCCCTTGATAACGCAGCCAACCATTTGCACTGGCCAGCACAAGGTGCAAAAATTAATGTTACTGCATTTCCAACAAATCCTTTAAGCTCTTTTCAAAATCAATCACTTTAAATTTCCAGGAGCATCACAGAGCAAAAGAGGACTAAAGGCTGAGTCCTTGTATGCCGGGATAATGTCTGCGAAAAGGCTTGCCATATGGCCTCACACTTAGAACTTCCAGAAAATGTTACCCTCCTTTCCCGAACTGTGTCCCACCAACCATGGCTTGGAACTTCAATCCTAGGGCAATTCTGGCAAGGTTATTGAAGGTACACATAACTTCTAGGTTGTGGCCTGCTTTGAGGAAACCCCCTTCCTGCTCCCTTGACTCTCTTATCTCTGGCTCCTAGGGAGGAACAACGAGCACAACTCTTAACCTTTTAAGGACCTCCATCAGAGTCATAAAGTCATTTGTCTAGCAATTTCGCTTTCATGCTTTCGTTCTGGTAAGAACCCTTTACATGAGGACACCGCTGATTGCTGGTGATTTTGTTGAGCAAACAGTGGCAAAGATGTGGATTTAAGCCAATTGAAGGTCAAACAGCTCATTGGGGAAGTTACTTCTGGTGTATTCAGATTTCACTAGAAGCTTCAAAAGTGAAAGCAAATCTAGATTTCCTTCTCAGTTGCTATTGTTTCCGCAGAGAGCAAGTGCTTTTCCCTTGGCACCAGTGTATAATATGTGTGTGTATCTATTATATGTATGTAATGCATGTATTGTATTATGATAGTATATTATACAAATATACAATATTAATAATTTGTTAACCAATATTAATACAGTGTAAATTATTAATTAATATAATAAATTTTATATGAAATAATTATATGTAATATAATTATATATTACATATATGATATATTTGTGCATACACACACACACACACATATAAACAGATTTATTTTAAGAAATTAGCTTATGAGATTGAGGAGACTGGCAAGTCCAAAATCCATAGGACGGGCCAGCAGGATGGAGACCCTTGTGCAGGACCTGATATTACAGTCCACACGTGGAATTTCTTCCTTTTCAGGGAAACCTTAGTTTTGCCCTTAAGGCCTTTCAACTTCTTGGATCAGGCCCATTCACGTTATCAAATACAATCTCACCTCCTTTAAGTCAACTGACTGTAGATGTTAACCTCCTATACAAAGTTTCTTCACAGCAACACCTAGATTAGTGTTTGATTGAATAACTGGGCACCACAGCCTAGCCAAGTTGACACATAAAACTGACCATCACACTGATATACCCATTCTATTTCATTGATTGTTTTATAGACTGTTAGGGACTGTGGTAGAGAAGCTTGACAATCACTCAGTACACCTTGCACTGAAGTTCCCTGTAAAGTGACAATGCAGCAGAGCAAAAGCCCAGTCACTATCATTGCACCATGAAGACCCTGACCTACCAATGGCACCAAACAGGAAATACAAGGATGAGGAAGCTGGGCATGAGGAGGGAGGGGCAACGGAAGCTCAGGGTTTGGTTTTCTTTTTGTCTTTCACTGGAAGGTGATGTGTTAGCCCTGCTGCCCGTGTATAGAGAATGGAGTAGTGACTTGGAACCTCCAAAGTAATGGGAAATCCATAGAAAGTGTGTATTTCCAATAAAATAATGAGTCATTATTGTATTGGAAATGTTTAGTGTCCTACTCCTGTTTGCCGTTGGCCAATATCATTGTGGGCTTGCACTTGGCCATCACACGACAAACAGAAGTTTACAGAGCCTCACTCTGTGAGTGGGACCTTGGGAAGCAGCTGCCTCCACCTTTAAGGGAGATTGGGGTACCAGATGGTTTTAGAGCCTCTTTTGGTGGTAATTCTAGAAGTGGCCCTGAACCTTTTCAGCAAATATATCAGTTATTTATTGCTGAATAATGATCCATTTCAAAACTAGGGGCTTAAAACAACAGCAATCATCAGTTTTCCTCATGAATATTCAATTTGGGTAGGGCTTGGTAGGAAAACTCCCGAGGCCCCACACAGCATCAGCTAGGACGCTCAATACAGCATTGGAGGAGCCATTCCCAACACGGCTCAGTCGCTTGTCTGGCAAGTTGGGCTGGCTGTCAGCTAGGTACTCAGCTGAATGAGGGCTAAGGATCTTGCTTTTTCTCCAAGTAGCCTGGGTTTCTGTACAGCATGGTGGTTGGGTACAAGAGAGAGCCAAGTAGAAGTTGTATCTCCTTTTATGGCCAAGGCTCAGAAACCATATAGCATCACTCCCATAAACTTTCCAGTCACTGGAAGTGAGTCACCAAAGCCAGTCCATACTCCAGGGGAGGAGAACCAGACTCCACCTGGATGGGAGGCATGTCTAAGAGTCTGTGAACATGTTCTAAAATCATCTCCACAAACAATACCTCTGGTGTCCACCCCCATGTTGACTACTAACTCTGACACCTCCCTTTTCTTTGGCCTCCCTCTCCCACTCAGCCAATCACCAAGAGTTGTGGATTCTACTACCTACAAATACCTTCAAATCTTTTCATTCTCTCATCACACAACTGGACCACTGCACATTCTTAACCGATCTTGCTACCTCCATTCTTTTCTTCTATGATATTTAGGATTAGGTTCAGCTGCATGTGAGAAAACTCCAAGTAACAGTGGCTTAAACAAGATCAAAATATACATCTCTTTTACGTAAAAGAAATGGATACATAGCTGTCCAGGGCAGATATAATGGCTCTGTGATTGTCAGGCATCCAGCCTACTTTCATTTTGATGCTCCACAACCCTTAGCATGCCCTGGTCCAAGATGGCTGCACAAGCACCAGACATCACTTCCACAGTCAGGAAAGGAAAAAGGAGTTAGGAAAAATACACCCACTCCCTTTAAGGGCCTTTCTCAAAAGTTTCTATTTATTGTACAATCCATCACCCCCCTTCCCCTATGCATTAAAATTCCTCATTTATTCCCTTTCCCCCTCATATTCCTTCCTACTCTTTTTCTGACAAAAATGAGCCTTTTCCTCTTTGTGACTCTACGAGTGTTCTGCACTGGGGAAATCACCCCCATCCAGGACCTGGCTCCACTCTTGGTTTCTCTGGTCTTCTGCTCTTTCCTGGTGCTCTTTTTTGTCAGTGGAGTGTGGGTAATAGAACAGTCATGGGCTTTGGGGGAACTTTAACTGTTTTGCTTTTTCCTTTTCATTTATAAAAATAATAACATTCAATTTCAGAGAACCAAAAATCCCACCTTCCCACCAAACACTACTAAGGGGCTTGGCTTCTGCTCCAAACCTCTTCTGTTTTTCTTTCTCTCTTGGTAATGCTTTTAAAAGCTAATGAATTTCTTTCCTCCACCTCCCACCCTTTCCCACCCCTCTAGGTTGTTACAGAGCCCCAGTTTGAGTCCCCTGACTCATACAGCAAATTTCCACTGGCTATCTATTTTACATATGTTAGTGTATATACTTCCATGACATTCTCTCCATATACCTATAGCTAATTTGTGTTGCTGTATGGCAGAAATCAACCCAATATTATAAACCAATTATCTTTCAATTTAAAAAAATAAATTATAAAAAAACAAATGAATTTCTTTAAATAAATAAAGTTTTTAAAGTGTGAAAGAAATTTCTTAGAAATCCCAAGAATGGAATCTTTATTCCATGCTGTCATAGCATCACTAAGGTTTTTGCACATCTTATTCCTTCTGTACAGATACCCTCCCCCACTCTTTGCAGGCTCACTATACGCTTGCTTCAGGCCTCCACTCAGACTTCACTGTCTTCCAAGAAGCCTTTGAGGGGCCCACAGAAATGTTTTGATTTCTTTCAAAATCAGAAGAAAAATAATCTTTTAGGTCTAAGAACATGTTTGAATGTATAATATTAATGTATGTATCTTTATACCAATGCAGTTGTAAAATATCATTTTGAGCATTTTTTTATGGAGAAAGGGGCCCATGAAAACAAAGGATTTTGTACCAACACTTCCAAAAGCTTTAGTGTGGCCCTGCATCCATGGGTTCCCACAGCTCCCTGACCTCAGGCTGGTCATTAGCACTCCCTGCACCATATAGTAACTCCTGGGCATTTGACAGTCTCCCCCACTTGGTGGCTCAGATGGTAAAGAAACTGCCTGCAATGCAGGAGACCTGGGTTCAATCCCTGAGTCAAGAAGATCCCCTGGAGAAAGAAATGGCAACCCACTCCAGTATTGCTGCCTGGAGAATTCCATGGACAGAGGAGCCTGGTGGGCTACAGTCCATGGGGGTCACAGAGAGTAGGACATGACTGAGCAACTAACAACTGTCAACTGCCCAGTTGACAGGCCTGGAAGGGCAGTGTCTGCTGTGGTCCCCCTTACATCTGCAGTGCCTAGAATACAGCCTGGTCTTTGGTGGATTCTCTGCAAACATTGGTAGGTGAATGAATGAATGAGTGCTCTGAGCTTACTTAAATACAGAGTTACAACCCCAGTGAAGATAAGGATGCAGGTCCTACCTGGGTCCACCTACCTACCTCTCACCTGGAGTACTGTCTGTCTTAGTACAAATACTAGGTATGTGTGACCTGAGGAAAGTCACTTAATCTCTCTAAATCTCAGTATTGCCATCCACAAAATGGGAGCAGTAGTAGTACCTACCTTATTAGGTTCTTGTAAGAAGGAAATGAAAGAACACTCTACCTGTGAGGGTCTTAGAACAGCTCCTGTTGTATAGTAAGCACTCAATAATTATTACCTACTATTATCATTGCTTTATGGCCAATACCTCTCCCAGAGGTATTTTTTATTTATGAATCAGCTCTTGGAAAAGAGAAGAAGAAATTACTTACCTCTAACCCTAACCACCAGGCTTCTCAGGTGGCTCAGTGGTAAAGAACCCGCCTGCCAATGCAGGACACATAAGAGACATGGGTTCAATCCCTGGATTGGGAAGATTCCCTGGAGGAAGGCATGGCAACCCACTCCAGTATTCTTGCCTGGAGAATCCCATGGACAGAGGAGCCTGGTGGGTTACAGTCCATAGGGTCACGCAGAGTTGGACATGACTGAAAGCGACTTAGCACACACACGCACACACACAACCCTAACCACCACCCCTGCCCCAACAATGACTATCTTTAATGGCAGAATTTCAGGCTGTGAAGGAAAAGATTATCAGAAGCAAAGAGATTGTCTCATAGCTTCAAATCATCTTCTATGGTCTCCACCTGGGTAGCTTATCAGGTTGAAGGAAGGGTAAGGCCTACCACAGGGGAAAAGGCCTGGATATTAGCATCTATCAGATTGGGTTCTGTCCTAGCTTGGGGTGTTGTAAGAGAAGACCATAGACTAGGTGAGCTAAAAACAAAATTGTATTTCTCACAGTTCTAGAGGCTGGGAAATCCAAACTCAAGGTGCTAGCCAATTGATTCCTGGTGAAATCTCTCTTGCTGGTTTGCAGACAGCCATCTCCTCATGGTCTCCTCGGGGTGCTGGAGAACAGAGAGAGGGAGCAAGTTCTCTCAGGCCTCTTCTTGTAAGGTCACTAATCCCATTCATGAGGGCCCCACCCTCATGACCTGGTTACCTCTCAAAGGCCTCACCTCCTAATACCATCACATTATGGATTAGGGTTTTCAACACATGAATGAGATGCAAGAGAGGGGCAAACATGCAGTTCATAACAGGTTCAAATCCTGAATCCAACCCTTCCAACACTAACCTGCAAACTTCCAATTTCTGAGTTGCAAAATGTGTGTGGAGACACAGAAGCTTCGAAACTCTTACTAGGAGTTTGCTAGGGATGTACTGCCTGCCTAGCACCCTCCTACATGACCCCAGGATCTCTCAGTCCCTTCTCCTCAACGCCAGCTCTCACCCATGTACCCCACTCAGGCCCCTCTCACTCCACTTCCTAGGGGTACTCTGCTCCATACCCTCCGGGGGTCTTTTCCCACCCCAAGGCCCACTTGACCCCCACAACCCAGGGATCTCCCCCACAGCAGAGCCTGCCATACCCAGTCCTGCCAGCCCCCCACAAGCACTCAGCACCTTTTCCTCCTTCCCGATCTCTCCTGCCCCGCTGCAGGGCCTGTCCAGTCCTCTCTTGCGCTGCCCATCACAGCGACTCCTGGATCGCGTGGTCCGGCGCTATGCAGAGGTGGCTGACGCTGGCAGCATCTTCATGGACCACTTCACGGACCGGGACAAGCTGCGTCTCCTCTACACGCTAGCTGTCAACACGCATCCTGTCCTTCTACAGGTATGCAGTGACCCTGCCCTGGAAAGCCTGTCCAGGGAGGGGATTCACATCAGGCTCTGAGGGGGTAGGCCCTGGGTTGAGCATTCTCTCCCATCACTGGATACCTTGGGGCCACCAGTCCATGTTATAATAGAACCTCTATGGCACTCAGTAAAAATGTGTTGTTGTTTTAGAGGAAAGAAGTGTGGGAGCTGGGAAGGAGGGGGCACAGCTAGGAGTGGGCATTTCATGGCCAGAGAAAGCCCTGAAAGGCTTTGTGGAGGAGGGCAATTTTGACCAGGTGTCTTAAAGAGTAGAAAGGTATGAGCAAGCTCGGAAGGTGGGGAAAAACCAAAGGATGACCCAGTCAAAGGTGTGCTGTGCAGCTGTGCTTGGACAAGATGAAAGGATGGAAGTAACCTAAACCTCCATCAAAAAGGGAATGGTCAAATAGGTAAGGATGCTCTAGAACACTGGTCAACAAGGCAGGTGTGCTGGCCCTGCCTTCATGCAGCTTTCGGTCCAGTGATAGAGACAGTTCTTAACAAGTCAACATCTATAGGACACCCATTTCTCCCCAATTCCAAGAGTCAGGACACTTACTCAGTGGGCACAAAGGAAACTAGGAAATGGGAGGGAGTAGCAGATTAAGGAGGGAGGAAGAGAGAGGAGAGGAGGAAAAGAAAAAGGAAGAATAAGAGGCAGTGGGAGAGGAGGAGAGGGAGGGGAAACAGAAGAGAAGGAAGAGGAGAGAGAGAAGGGGCAGGGAGAGGAGGGCGTGGAGGAAGAAGAAGCACCATAACAATTAATATTGATTAGTATTGTTATCAAGTATAATTATTTATTATATAATATAGTGATATTGATGATTATAATAATTATATTACATTGATATTAT
Organism: Capra hircus; assembly: GCF_001704415.2. NCBI lineage: Eukaryota > Metazoa > Chordata > Mammalia > Artiodactyla > Bovidae > Capra > Capra hircus. Next base: position 27,262,985 of record NW_017189516.1, on the reverse strand, counting down.
GATCGACATTATATTACTATATTTTAATTATTTATAGTATTGTATTAATATTCATACTTATAATTAATTATTATATTATATTATAATGATTTGTGTTATAATTATTTATAATATATTTTATCCTGGTTATACTAATATAGTATAATATATACTACTATATAGTATATATTAGTATATAATATACTAATATAATTTATTCTATATAAATTATTATATAGTATATATTAAACATACTAATATATTTAATATATATGTTGTTATAACTATGAGATATTACATAAGATAATTATATATTCTTTTTATATATGATATAGTAATTATATATTATTGGCCAAAGGGTGATGGGTAAGTACATAATAAAAACTCATTTCTCAGCATTGTGTTGAATGCTGTACATCATGATCTCATTTAATGCTCAGGACAAACCCCACAGGGATATTATTATTGTCCCCTCTTTCAGATGAGGTAAGTGGAGCTCAGAGCAGTGAAGTGACTTGCTCACAGTACCTTAGCCAGTGTCAGTAATAAAACCCAAACCCAGAGCTGTCTGATGTCAGAGTCCATGCCCGTTCTGCTAAAAGCCGCCTGGTAATGTTGGCATTTCAAATCCTAGAGGAGAAGAAGGACTTGCTGATTCCTGCACCCTCAGAGGTCTTCTCTCGTTGTCCTACTGTTGGTGGCTGAGGCGGATGATCTGACTACTTCCAGCCCTAGCTCCTGACAAGCTTGCAACACAGGGATGACTCCATGGCCACACATTTAGACACTGCCAGGGGACCAGGGACCTTCCTCTGTGGCACACAGTGGGAGAGGTCCCGGTAGACAGAGAAGAAAAGGTTTCACAACGTGGCAAGTGGGCTAAAGTGGCAGGAGGCCACAGAACATCATCAGGAAGGGGGATGACTTTGTTTTTTTAAAGAAGGAAATAAGAGGAAAAGTGCCAAGTACTTATATTTCTGTCATTTCTCCCATAAAGAAACACCATTCTAGATATAGCTGCCTCAATAAATAGTCAGAAAAAAAAAAGACAAGCCAGGATTCTCTCCTCCTTTTTTTTTCCTTATTGAGATATAGTTAATTTATAATGTTGTGTTAGCTTCAAATATATGGCAAAGAGATTCAGTTACATATATATATATATATATGGGCAGGTGGCGCAGTGGTAGATAATCCACCTGCCAGTACAGGAGATGCAAGTCATGCAGGTTCGATCCCTGGGTCGGGAAGTTCCCTGGAGGAGGAAATGGCAACCCACTTCAGTATTCTTGCCTGGAGAATTCCATAGACAGAGGAGCCTGAAGGACTATGGCGTTGCAAAGAGTCAGACATGACTGAGTGCACACACACATGCACACATGCACAACTGAGCACACACACACACGTATTTCTTTTTCAGATCCTTTTCCTTTATATGTTATTACAAAATATTGAGTAGCATTCCCTGTGCTATACAGCAAGTCCTTGTTGGGTATCTATTTCATACATACACTAGTGTGTATGTTCATCTCATGCTCCTGGAGCCCTTACAAGGAGACGGAATTGGCTGGAGCTCTGTGCTTCCCTGGACCAGTGTTAGGCTGTCAGAACATTCCAGTCAGTTGTGGAGTCTCTGTGAATATGTAATTATCCTAGCCAGGCAGATTCGCCAAAGGCCAGTGAAGTGGTTCCCAAAACTTTTTACCCAAGGGTCATCTTCATAATTTTTGCCCTATCCCAGAACTTACTAACTGTACTGTTATTTTTTAAAATATTTTTCTTTAAATCAGTCTTAAGTTGACCCTTTTCCCCTCCATAGCCTCTTCCTAAGCAGACATATCTGTGAAATCTGAAATGAGAGTCATATTTTTTCAAATATACAACTCTGAAAATAAACACATTCCCCTGACGCCTGAGTGCATGCATGCGAACTCAGTCGTGTCCAACTCTTTTGTGACCCTCATGGACTGTAGCCCACCAGGCTCCTCTGTCCATGGGATTCTCCAGGCAAGAATACTGGAGTGGGTTGCCATTTCCTTCTCCAGGGGATCTTCCTTACCCAGGGATCAAACCCACGTATCCTGTGTCTCCTACATTGAAGATGGGTTCTTTACCACTGAGCCACTGGGGAAGACCCCTGACGCCTGAATGCCCTCTAAAATCATGGCAAGTGCATCAGCGCTCTCTTACCTCGCTTGGGGCAACTATGTTGACATATAATCCATCGTATGGAAAGAAGAACTTTATTTTATGAATCCTTCCATCAAGAATAGAATAATAACTGGTCGGGGGTGGTGGGGGAGCAAGCAATTGCCATGTTCCAAGAGGTATAAACAAGGTTAAGAGATGCTTTGCTGATGTCTTGAGACAGTAGGTACCTATGTAAGGCTGATTTTTCTGTGTGCTCTTGGTGAGAGAGAACAGAGAGGAGGGAGGAGAAGGAGAGGGAGAGAGAAAGGGAGAGAGCTGCCTCCAGGAGTTTTTTCTCTCTAATCCTCTCATCTCTCCTCCTCTTGGCTTGGCAGATCTTCCCGGGTGCTGAGGGTTGGCCGCTTCCCAAGTACTTGGGCTCCTGTGGTAGATTTCTGGTCAGTACCAGCACCAGTCCGCTGCAGGAATTCTATGGTGCACCTCCAGACCAGGCGGCTGACCTAGCCTACCAGCTCCTGGGTGTCCTGGAATCTCTGAGGAGCAATGATTTGAACTACTTCTTCTACTTCACCCACGTGGATGCAGGCATGTTTGGCATCTTCAACAACGGGCATCTGTTCATCCGGGATGCCAGTGCACTGGGCGTGATCGACAGGCAAGAAGGTACCCAGCAGGGATCTGACTGAGCAGCTGTCAGAGGGAAAGTCGGGGTGACAGGAGTTGGGGGGGGTGATGGGCGGTGGAGTGGGGGTATCACATCACTGGGCTTGACCAGTGTGTCATATTGAGAGCAGCCCAGGTTTGGGAAGAGGAAGGGTCCCTTTCCCCTTTTAAGTCTCTGCTCCAGTGCCAAAGCAGAGTTGAACTTGACCTTGTTACTGCAGGAGAGGAAGATTAGCATGGTGATCATGGAGGTATGGCCCCAGCGGCACCCTCTGTGGGCACTGCCATTGCCCAATGCGTCTGTGTGGTGCGGGGACCTGCTCAGCCCCTCCTCACACATGGAGAACCCCTTACGCCATATCCAGCTCCCCTTCAGAGCCTTTCCCATCACTGCATTTAGCCTTTATCTGAACAATCTGGCAGATTCACTGGTACATTTCACAATCCATTTGGGACCCTTTGTTTGTGTAAGAGCTTCCATGGTGGCTCAGATGGTAAAGAATCCGCCTGCCATGCAGGAGACCTGGGTTTGATCCCTGGGTAGGAAATATCCTCTGGAGAAGTGCATGGCAACCCACTCCAGTATTCTTGCCTGGAGAATCCCATGGACAGAGGAGCCTGGTGGGCTGCAGTCCATGAGGTTGCAAAAAGTCCTCAAATTGAAAAGCATGGCACCAACGGAGGTGTATAAGTGAATTGTGTTTCTCATGATGTGCACAGGTTCAGCCAGGGTTCTAGAACCTTTTGAACACTCCAGTCCTTAATAGTGACCAGATATTCTGAGCCCTGTAGTAGGACAGAGGATTTTAATCTCAAATTTCTGATTTTATTTATATGAGAAGGCTTACAAAGATAGACCAATTAAGCCACACTTACTCCTTTCCTGATTTGCCTTTATTAAGAAGAATCAAATGAAAAGAAATGAGGGTGATTCCAGAATATTCAGAGATGTGACTCACTGAATGTCAGTCCCACTCCAATCAGTTGAAGGCATATTCTGGATTACCTGTTCTTTCTCCCAACTTTGTGTTTAAAAAGAGCAAATGGAACCAGTCTGAGGAATCTCCTCAGTGTTCCCGAATTCACTAGTAATCATGGGAGAATCACAGCATGTATGTCTGCCATACAACTGTTGTTCAGTCACTCAGTCATGTCCAACTCTTTGCATCCCCAGGGACTGCAGCACACCAGGCTTCCCTGTCCTTCACCATCTCCCAGAGCTTGCCCAAATTCATGTCCACTGAGTCCATGATGCCATCCAACCATCTCATCCTCTGTCGTCCCCTTCTCCTCCTGCCTTCAATCTTTCCCAGCATCAAGGTCTTTTCAAATGAGTCAGCTCTTCGCATCAGGTGGCCAAAGTATTGGAGTTTCAGCTTCAGCATCAGTCCTTCCAATGAATACTCAGGACCGATTTCCTTTAGGATGGACTGGTTGGATTTTCTTGCAGTCCAAAGAACTCTCAAGAGTCTTCCAAGAGTCTTATAATTAGAAGGCCAAGTTCTGGTATGGAGAAGTGCATTTCCCTGGCCAGCTCATCTTATTTTAGCAGAAGGAGCTCCCCGACCCCCACCCCGGGGTTCTCAACAGGGCCTGTCGTGTCCCTGAACCCTAAATCTCCTGGGGACTGGAGATACTAGGAGGCTGAACCACTTTGCCCAGCAATTCTCATTAGAGGCACCTCCCCACAGGGAACAGGGGCTGTAAGGTATATAACATCTTCCATCTCTTGTGTAGGCAGCCAAGCAGCCTCCGGCGCAGGAGACAATAAAGACATCTTCAGCTGCCTGGTCTCTGGCTGCCAGACTGAGCTGCCCTCCTGTGACACCATCCCTGAGAAGCAGAACCTGGTGCTGGTGTGCAGCCAGGTGTTGCCCCTGCTTCTCCAGGCCAAGTTCCCGTCCCCAGTGCAGGAGGAGATTGACGCCGAGCTCACTCGCTGTGCAGACGGAACCCGGCCAGACCCGGAGGTCCTCGGGGCTGCCAGCCGGCTGAAGGACATCTTGAGACCCCTGAGAACCTGTGACCCCAGATTCGCCTACCGCTACCCAGACTGCAAGTATAATGATAAGTTCTGAGGGGCTGGAGCCTTGCCGACCCACATCCTTGGAACTTCCACGGCCCACTCGGCTCACTGCATAGTTGAAAGAAGCTGCTCCCTTCTAGCCATTAGGAGAAAGGCACTTTGGTGTCCCAGAGACAGAGGAACATGCTAACCACCAGAGGACAGTTGGGCCAGAGGGCAGCCATGCTACCTGTCCCCTCGACCCCTAGCTGGGACATCATGGAAGAGCCCAGGGTTGGGCATTGGAAGACCTGGGTGTGAACACTCACTCAGCCTCTTTGAGCCTCAATTTTCTCTCTTCTCCACAAGACTCTTGAGTTAGTGAAAAATGCCAGAGATGTGAAGGGCCCAGGACACACACTTCCTCCTCCCAACCCAGTCAGTTACAAAGAATGTTCCAGAAGCATGCATGCCCAGACAGGGTAAATGAGACATAGCCATGGAGGTCAAAAGAGTGACATGGAGGAAAGACTTGGCCCCAGTGCTAGCCCTCCTGGAACACTCCCCATACTGCCAGGGGGTGAGGAGACTGAAGGCCCAGGGGACACAGAGACAGGAGGCACTTAATGGCGTGGGAAGGAGGCAGGGGTAAGAAGAGAAGAGTGCTGGGCTGGGGGCCAACATGTTTGTCCACATCCTCTGAGAACCAGATGTCAAGACAGGATTAAGTGGGCAAGGATTGTATTGAGGAAGATGGCTGTGTGGGAGGAAAGGAGGGAGGAGCCGAAGACCATGGGGAGAATCATAAGGCCAGGCTGGAAGGCTGACGCCCCCTCCCCTGAGTGAAGGCAAGAAGATCAGATGAGAGCATCCCAGACTCCCCTCTGCTCAACCAAAATAAGATTCAGCAGGGCTGTCAGGGTGTCCTTGAGCTAAAGCCAGTCATCAGAGCAACTTCCCAAGCAAGGATGGACGGCTCTTATATTCCTGCTGCAGGGAACAGCCCATGGGAAGCGTGGCCTTAGCCCAGCCACAAAGATGGATTTCAAAGCACAGTGCAGGGCACTTAGCCAGTTGAGCTCCCTGGAGCAGGAGGTCTGTGAGTAGAACATTCTTCGTAGCCATAGCCGAGGACCAGGGCCAGGTCTCTCTACATAACTTCCTCTAGGGCAGGACTCTAAGGAGTCTGAGAATTTTCATTCAAACTTGGCCTTATGGGTCATTCTAAAAAAACTTTTTCAAGGTCAGCCAACAGAATATATTTTATTCAACAGTTTGCGTGTTTTATACCTTTCAAATGATTAGCCACATGGTATGTGGGTTTCCATGTATCCTTTTGCCCAGGCTGCAAACATTAATGGGGGTTCCTTGGACTTTTGCCCAGTCACCCTGCCTGCCCTCTACCTTCAGAGACCTCTCAGTTGGCCTCCTCTTTTGGGCTTCCCTGGTGGCTCTGACGATAAAGCGCCCACCCGCAATGCGGGAGACCCAGGTTTGATCCCTGGGTTGGGAAGATCCCCTGGAGAAGGGCATAGCAACCCACTCCAGTATTCTTGCCTGGAGAATCCCATGGACAGAGGACCCTGACAGGCTACAGTCCATAGGGTCACAAAGAGTCAAACATGACTGAGTGACTTCACTTTCACTTTTCTACCTCTGAGTCACCACCTTTAAGATAAAATGCCTTGCGTAATAGGCTTCATGCAGCAGATGTGGAAACTGAGGCCCAGGGAGGCAGAGTGACTTGCCAGGATAGTTTCAGAACTCCAGCGACCAGTCCAGGTTCCTCTTGCCTTCCCTTTCAGCCTTGTGTGTGGATGCTAAGTTGCTTCTGTCATGTCCAACTCTTTGCAAGCCTATGGGCTGTATCCCACCAGACTCCTCCATCCATGGGATTCTCCAGGCAAGAATGCCGGAGTGGGTTGCCATTTCCTTCTCCAGGGGATCTTCCCAACCCAGGGATCGAACCCAAGCCTCTTGGTCTTCTGCATTGGCAGGCAGGTCCTTTACCACTAGCGCCACCTGGGAAGTCCCCTTCAGCCTCTGTCCTGCCCAACTTTGGTCCCTTTGTTGACATTTAAAGATGAGCCAAGGAAAAACATATTTTGTTGTACACTGCAATGCAGTTGGGGGTCTCCCTTTTGACTACCTCTGGGGCAACCATGACAATGAGGATGCTGAGACAAGCTTCTGGAAGGGCAGGTTTGGGCTGCCTGAGAATTTTTGAGACAGTTACTTCCTGGCTTGGTCTGGAAGGTGATTTCCCAACACCTTGCTTTTTTAGCCAGTGAAACTGATCTTAAACTTCTGGTTTTCAGAACTCTCAGAGGATACATTTCTATTGTTTTAAGCCACCCACTTTGGAATAATTGTTATAGCAGCCACAGGAGACAAACATATCTTGAACTCATCTTAATGTCTGCTTGCAGAGAACCCAACTTGCAATACTCCCCAACTCCAGTCTATTCTGATGGATTCAAAAGCCAGACCCACCAGGAGGGAGTTATTATGTATCCATATCCAAGTCTGAGGCTTGGATGGTTCTGCTCCTCCAGTTACTAAGCCCCAGGCATCTTAATTAGACCTGAGTCCTACCTGGACCCTAAGCTTTTCCTGACAGCCCAGTCCCCATCAAGCCCTTTCTGAATCCCTCCTCTGTACCCCTGAACCCCAAGTCTGTGCCTATATGAGGCTAATCCCAAGGGTATTCCAGAGAGATATATGCCCCTCCTTCCCATCCAGCTGGGCACTCCTTGAAGGTGGCAGTGGCACAGAGCTCTGCGTTCCCTGTCACAACCAGCACCAGGCTGAGCATAGAGCAAGTGCTCAGAAAATGTTCTTGCTAAGAATAATGACTGTTTTTCAACCCTGGTGTTTTTCATACACCATGTGCTCTAAACTGATTATTTGTGTCCCCCTCCAAAATTCATAGGTTGAGATCTTAACTCCCAATGTGATGGTATTTCGGAGTAGAGTTTTGGGGAGTCAACTATTAATAGGACATGAGGGTAGAGCCTTCATGAATGGGGTGAGTTCCTTTATAAATGAGACCCTAGAGAGCTCCATCACGCCTGCCTTGTAGGGACACAGCAGGAAGATCCGGTCCTGGCTGTGAACCAAGAAGCTTGTTCTCAGCAGACATCAAATCTGCTAGCACCATGATCTTGGACTTCCGAACCACCGGAACCGTGAGAAATAATTATTGGTTATAAACCACCCAGTCTGTGGTATTGTTATAGCAGCCAGAACAGACAAAGACAGCATGCTGGACATATACAGGATATAGCCACTTCCTCAAGAACAGCCAGTTCTTCCTCAAGTTCTTTCCCCTTAACAGCCAGGAGACAAGTGAGTCAACACTCTAGAGACTTCAGTCAGAATAAAATCATTGTAGTGGAATCTGATTGGAGACAATAGAGTATTTTTCTGGGTTTCATCAGCCACTGTCTTTTTGCCTGCAGAACCAGCTACATAATTTGTGGGGCCCAGTGCAAAATGGAAACATGGGGCCTCCTGTCATTGAGAAATGCAAGATGGCATCAGCAGAGCATTAAACTAAGTGCGGGTCCTGTGTAACTCTATGTTGCATGCCCACGCAGCCAGCTCTGACTGCCTGAGAATGCTGATTAACCTCTTGAGATTAACTGGGGTCTCACTTGACTTCCACAACCAAAAGGAGTATCTGTGGAACCAGAGGTGATGTAAAATATTTACTAACCATCATGGCAAAGTGAGCGAGTGGTAGACGCTCAGTCGAGTACCCATGGCCTATAGCCCCCCGGGCTCCTCCATCCATGCGATTCTCCAGGCAAGAATCCTGGAGCCGGGTTGCCATTTCCTCCTCCAGGGGATCTTCCGGACCCAGGGATTGAACCTGGGTCTCCTGCACTGCAGGCAGACTCTTTACTGTCTGAGCCACCAGGGAAGCCTTATCATGGCAAAGGAACTGACCTAGGAGAACAGACTTCACTGGCTGCGGTTGTCAGGTCGGCATCCCCACAGCCCTGTGGGCAAGTCTTACTTTTCAAACAAGGAAACTGGTTCAGCAATTTGCTCAAGGCAACAATTTTCAGGTCTCCCACTTTCCTGGTCCTCCCGTGTAGCGTCTGACTTCTGCTGATAAGCAATTGCAGGAGCCTGAATGTTTCCTCTAGAGTTCAAATAAATACTTTGTGGGATTTGTGTCCATTTTGGAAAAAAGTAGAGCCCTGGAATCAGACAGACCCGGTTTCAAATCACGACTCTGCTGGTTACTCGGTAACCTTGGGCAAGTTGCTTAACCTAAGTCTCACTTTCCTCATCCATAAAATGGTGAGGAAAAGATTTACCTTCATAGGGTTACTATCCCATTTAAATGACTGATCGTTTCTCAAGGGCCTGGCACATGTGGGCATTCTGTATCTGATGGCCTTTCTTTAGGAAAGGGCAGAGGGTTTCCTGGCAGAAAGGGCTCCTCACACAGCCGAAGTGAGTGCTGTAGCCTCTTGGGAGGGATCTTGACCTCTGTCCCAAGGCTCTGCTCAGACCAGAGGAATCATGAGAGTGCTGCAGGCTGCCAGACAGTGTGACAGGGGCCATTTTTCTTCCCTTCCGCTCTCCAGACTCTGGGTTGATCTTGAAAGGCAGCTGGGAAGCCAATACTCTCGCATCCCCAGACTGGCCCTCCACCAGGCTCAGGAGGGAATCCTCCTCAAGCAGGTAATTTGGGGGGCCTTGGGAAGTCCATCCATGCTCAGAAAATTCTAGTACCCTCTTGGCCCATTGAAAGCTCCTGGCTCACTGTCTGTGCATGGTGATATGGCTTTTCTGCCCACTTCGGGCCTGTTGTCCACAAATATTGGCACAGCTGAGCTCACATGCACACAAGTATACTCTGGTCTGTCTGCAACAACTTTGTGTCATTGTTTAAAAGTGGTTGTGACTGTGGGTTGTGCGGGAGGGTTAACACCCAGGCAGGGGGCCCCAAATGTGCAGATATAATGACCCTCCAAGAAGGCAACTTAGAGGAATAGGCCAGCAAAGGGGAACTGAGCAACCAGGGGCCCACCTGTTGGAGCTCATCGTAGAAGCAGACAAGGAGAGGGAGAAGCCCCAGCCCACTAGGGTGATCAGGGCATCATCTCAGCCCTGAGCTACCTGTGGAGGCAGTGTGGCCCCACAGACAGAGTGGCAGTTCTGGAAGCTGAGTCATCTGCCTTCAGATCTTGTGCCAGCCCCTCTCACAAAACTCAGTGCCTCAAAGCTATTGATTGCAGCATTGTTCATAATTGCAAATATCGAAAACAATTTCAATGCCATGGGAGAGTGATTGAATACGCCGCAGCACACATCCACACAAAGGAGTGCTAGGCAGCTCTACAAATGAATAAAGAAGATCTCTAGGAACTGATATGAAGTGATTTGCAAGTTATACTATGAAGTGAGAAAAAAAACACAGAGGTGTGTTTATAGAATGCTACTTTTCATGTAAGAAAAAAGATACAAGAAAACATTTATGTGTCTGCCTACCTGTGATGCAAAAAAAGATATATATACACACACACACACACACAAGTCTGTGGGTGTGCAGCTATATAAAGAATAAACCAGAAGCTAATGAGATTGGTTCCCTACAGGGAATGGATGTCAATGGAGTGGAAAGAAGAGAGGAATAGGAGTGAGCCAAAGGAATGGAGAGGGAGTGAAACTTCTGAGTGTACCTTTTTTTTAGAATCATGAGAATACCTCACACAATCCACAAATAAAGAACCAAGATCAGCCAGGATGTGGGTTGAACTAAAATGAAATACAAAGAATAACAAATGGACACAACTGTATTGAAAAAAAAAAAGAATAAAATAACTACACAGAGAAACTAACCTGGGTAACTTGGAAAGTAAGCCTTTTGACAACATAGTATAAGACAACAAACAAAAAGAAGTCTACACACATTTTAAAATGGTTAATTTTATAGTATGTGAATTCTACCTCAATTTAAAAAGAGTGGGGGAAATCCATTCACAAAAACTCTGCTCTGGTTAGTGATTATTTTTCCTATGAGAATCTGGGTTAGCAGTTCTGAAATTACTTTAAGTCTTGAGCAAGAATTGCTTGGAGGAAAAAGTTACAAGTCAGGAAGCACAGAATTTTGTGCTCCTTCCAATTTTGAATGTTGTGATGTTAGACTGGAATTGGAAGTATCACTATGAACTCACGATTTTTTTTTTTCTGGTCACAACTCAAGGCAGGTAGGATCTTAGTTCCCCAATCAAGGATCAAAGTCAAGCCCCCTGCAGTGCAAGTGTGGAATTTTAACCCCTGAACCACCAGGGAAGTCCCTGAACTTGGGATTTTTTAGGTATATATACACAGATGGAGAGATATAGGGATAGAGATGTGAGTGTAGAGAAGTGTGTAGAAATATATTTCCTAGCTTTATTCTCTGAGATGGCCTATAAGAAGTGACACTCCAGTAGATAGTGCCTAGGTCTTGGTTTCTTCAGTAAAAGAAACCAGAGCTCTTTGCAGAAATGGCTGATTCTGAGACTAGATAGGGAAAGTACAAGATGAGCCTGTAACACTCTTGTGCTGCCAGAAAGGGAGGACGTGCTAAAAAAATTGGGGGCATGTTAAAAGGACACAGGAACCACCTTGAAGGGGCTCCCATAACCAAATTTGGGACAATTTGAATATTAAATAAGTAATGATACAAATAATCCATAGAATAAAATAAATTCTTATGAGACCATACTGATACAAATAAATAACCAGAGAAGTAAATAAATGGGAAAGGCAAGAGCTCTTCTTTACAGCAGAATTCCAATAAATGCAGAAGAAATGATGCAAGTGGAAAATCACCACTTGGCAAACACCAGATTAATAATGATTGCAGGCAAGAATCCTCAGTGGGGGCTGAAACTGGTTGATCAAAGTAGGAAGAAACAGGATGCTTGCATGATCTCAAAGTTATCTTGCCACAACATACCCATTAATTACAAAGAGGAAAAAAAATGGTAAATTTATGCTTGAAGAAACCTGGCAGACACTACTGTAACCAAGTGATCAAGGTCAACGTCACTTGTCATAAGTCACATAGACATCGGGTACGCTCTGATATGATGCGCTGAGAAGGGTATTTTTGCCCCACATGCAAAACTTCGATTGACTCATGAGATAACATCAAACAAATTGAGGGACAACCTACAACTGGCCATGAGAAACAAAGAAAGAGTGAGGAATTATCATGGATTGCCGGTGCCTAAGAAGACAGGAGAACTACATACGACGTGGGGGCCTAGGCTGGGTCCTGGAGCAGGAAAAGGACATCGGCAGTGACAACACTCACCAGCCCAAACTCAACAGCAACAGAGCTGTAGTTGAACCAGTTGAATTTACCGCTCATCAAAACAAGGGAGAATGGGCACCATGGAGCAACATGAAGCATCTCAGTAAGAGGGGGTTAGAAAGGACTTCGAGATTTGGGCTTATTAAGTGCTTTGGGGGAGAGTTCAAGAAAGAAGAGCTTTGCTTTAGATGGAATGCTGTCAGTAACAGGGGTAAATCCATAATTGTATGCCTCAGTAAATCTTATCTTTAAAAGCAGGAGGAATGGCGCAGGTTAACTCTGTAGTTAGGAAAGAAGCAGTCACTCACAGTAGCCAGGACAGGGTGTATTTGGTCATTTTTATTTAAACAATGCTCATGATGCTGTTTGTGTTCAGACCTGAATGGCCTTGTTTTCTGTCTTGATTCACCATGGTCACAGAGTGGCCTTGTTTAACGTTAGTGATCTGAGAAATGCTTTAGGTTCAAGGAGAATGCAAAGGCCCAGCTACTGTGAGCCACGTTTCTCTTTCTCAGTGGGACAACTGGTGAAATTCTAGGATCTAATTATAAACTGTGGAAAATTCTGAAAGAGATGGGAATACCAGACCACCTGACCTGCCTCTTGAGACACCTGTATGCAGGTCAGGAAGCAACAGTTAGAACTGGACATGGAACAACAGACTGGTTCCAAATAGGAAAAGGAGTACGTCAAGGCTGTATATTGTCACCCTGCTTATTTAACTTCTATGCAGAGTACATCATGAGAAAAGCTGGACTGGAGGAAACACAAGCTGGAATCAAGATTGCTGGGAGAAATATCAATAACCTCAGATATGCAGATGACACCACCCTTATGGCAGAAAGTGAAGAGGAACTAAAGAACCTCTTGATGAAAGTGAAAGAGGAGAGTGAAAAAGTTGGCTTAAAGCTCAACATTCAGAAAACTAAGATCATGGCATCTGATCCCATCACTTCATGGGAAATAGATGGAGAAACAGTGGAAACAGTGGCTGACTTTATTTTTCTGGGCTCCAAAATCACTGCAGATGGTGACTGCAGCCATGAAATTAAAAGATGCTTACTCCTTGGAAGGAAAGTTATGACCAACCTAGACAGCATATTAAAAAGCAGAGACATTACTTTGCCGACTAAGGTCCGTCTAGTCAAGGCTATGGTTTTTCTAGTGGTCATGTATGGATGTGAGAGTTGGACTTTAAAGAAAGCTGAGCACTGAAGAACTGATGCTTTTGAACTGTGGTGTTGGAGAAGACTCTTGAGAGTCCCATGGACTGCAAGGAGATCCAACCAGTCCATCCTAAAGGAGATCAGTCCTGGGTGTTCATTGGAAGGACTAATGTTGGAGCTGAAACTCCAATACTTTGGCCACCTGATGCAAAGAGCTGATTCATTTGAAAAGACCCTGATACTGGGAAAGATTGAGGGCAGGAGGAGAAGGGGACAACAGAGGATGAGATGGTTGGATGGCATCACCGACTCGATGGACATGGGTTTGGGTACACTCCAGGAGTTGGTGGTGGACAGGGAGGCCTGGAGTGCTGCGGTTCATGGGGTCTCAAAGAGTAGGACACGACTGAGTGATTGAACTGAACTGAATTATATCAGTACATAGTATTTTATCAGTGTTCTTTTCCTAGTTGAAGCATTAGTACTATGGCTATGTAAGGTGTCAACATTAAGGGATGTCAGATGGGGGAACTCTGTATATGATTTGGGAACATTTTTGTAAGTCTAAAATTATTCCAAAATAAAAAACTAAAAAAGCAACTCAGTGTATGAAGCAAAAATTTTTCAGCACCAGGTGAAGAAACTGCCTTGCATACTGGGGCTGGGTAATATAACACAAAAGACAAAACACAAAAGGATTATATGTGTGACAAGATGGTCCTAACTAAGAAGGGAAACTGAGTTGGATTAAAAGGAAGATTCAGATTACCTATGTGTATATAACTGAGTCACTTTGTTGTACAGCAGAGATTGGCACAATATTGTAAATCAATTATACTTCAACAAAAGAAATAAATAAATCAAGAAAAAGAAGATTCAGGTCTCTCGTTTAGGGCTTACTCCAGGGTGATGCACATTGAGTAGAAGCACCATTTCCGTTGTTCAGTTTGCCCAGCTGAATGAATATACCTGTACTGAAGTAGGGCTGCCCCTACCATTCTGGAAGGCAGTAGAGACCTGGGGCTCACATGTTCACTTCTGATTCCTTTCCTTCTACATACAAACCCTGGTGCCTCATGAAGAGAGGTGAAATCTGCCCTGCCCCCCCACCGCCGCAACCTCACACACAGTACCCTGAGCCCCTGGCCCTTTACCTGAATCCACCTTTCCATTTCGTGCTCCGACCTGCATCTTCTCTCTGAAAAAAATCATTCTTTAGGAGGAACTGTGCCAAAAGTGAGTTAATATTCCCCATGTCAAAATCACACGTTTCTTGTGCTTTTAAAATAATGCTACCCAAGGGAGGCAAAATTTTGGGAAAAGAGGCAAGTAGTGGGAACTTGGTGAAAATATAATCCTATCAAAAAGCAATTTGGCAATGTTCATCAAGAGCCTCAAAAGGACTGCACAGTCTACCCAATAATTTCACTTCTGGGACAATATCCAAAGGAAGTAAGCAAGAATGCAGAGTGATTTTTGCACAGATTGTTAAAAACCATGGATTAAACACATGTGTGTGTTAGTTGCTCAGTCATGTCCAACTCTTTGTAAAGCTATGGACTGCCCACCAGGCTCCTCTGTCCATGGGATTTCCCAGGCAAGAATACTGGAGTGGGTTGCCATATTCTTCTCCAGGGGATCTTCCTGACCCAGGGATCAAGCCTGGGTTTCCTGCATCACAGGTGGATTCTTTACCATCTGAGCTACCAGGAAAGTAACCCCTCCTAAAATGAGATTAACTGGAGCTTTTAATAGGTATTAACTACCACACAGGGGGAAATGAGAGAGGAGAAAAATAGAAACAAAATTTTGAAAGCTGGAAAGCAAATAACTAGGCAGGACCAAAAGAACAGAACCCTAAGCTGCCAGCAAAGGATGCTGATGACCACCCCAATTTATAGCATGTGTATGTGCTCAGTTGCTCAGTCATGTCTGACTCTTTGTAAAGCTATGGACTGCCCACTAGGCTCCTTTGTCCATGAGATTCTCCAGACAAGAGTGCTGGAGTGGGTTGCCGTTTCCCTCTCCAGGAGAGCTTCTTGACCCAGGGATGGAACCCGTGACTCTTAGGTTTCCTACATTAGCAGGTGGGTATTTTACCACTAGTGCCACTTGAGAAACTCCTCAATTTATATCACAAAATCTCTCAAAAGGTTGAGAAATTGATGGCTCTAGATCTCTCAGAAAGTGAAGGAGAGGGCTGAAATATGGGTGAGTTGTAAAAGGCCATTTTAAGAAGCAATTGGATCCCAGTTTTCTACCCTCACCCCGACACTTCACAGCCAGGTAATGGCCAGGTGATGGCCAAGCTCCAAGCGCCAACAAATCAGAAGCTTCATCCCTGAAGAGAGTCAATCCAAGGGTTTTCAGGGGCTGCAGAGAGACTAGCACAGCAGGTCACTCAGTTTTCAGGGGGCTCAAGGGCATGTGTGCACAGTGGCTGTACACGTCCCCTAAGGCAGGAGAACTGCAGAGTAAGCCTCATGGGAAAAAGCTAAAAGATCCCAACGTCGGAAGCCCCTCAAACACCTCACCCAGCCACATGAGGTCACAGTTGGCAAACTTCATTGGCTGTTCATTTCTTTCTCTTTTTTTTCTAATATTATTTTTAAATCATTTAAGACTTTCAGAAAAGTTGAAAGAAGATTACAAATAACTCCCATATACCCTGTGTTCATATTCCCAACTGTTAATTTTTCCCTATGTTTGCTTTATCATTTTCTCCCTCTCCATCATCCCTCTCTCCCTCTCTCTGTCTCTCTCTTCCTCTTTCTCCCTCCCCCACCACCCCTTTTCTCCATTTTTTCCTGAACACTTTTAAGGTAAATTGCAGATGTGCCCCTAAATGCTTCAGAGTTTTTATCCTAAAAATAAAGTAAATGCTTATATAACCACAGTACAATTCTGAAAACCAGGGGATTAACATTGATACAACACTATTATCCACCTACAGGCCTTATTTAAATTTGGTCAATTTCTCCAATAATGTCCTTCACAGAAAAAAATTTTCTGGCCCAGGCTTATATATTGCATTTAATCGGCACCTCTCTCTACTCTCTTTTAATCTAGAACAGTTTCTCAGCGTCGGTGTGCGTATGTGTTTCATCACTTTGACATCTTTGAAGAGAAAAGGCTGTTTATTTTGTAGAATTTCCATCAATTTGGATTTGTCTGTTGTTCCCTCATGATTCAGTTTAGTTTAGGTTTGTTTTTTTTTTTTTCATCTTGGGCAGAAATGCTTCAGAAGTGATGCTGTGCTCACTTCATTGAAGCCTATCAAAAGATACAAGAGGTCAATTTGTCCTATTTTGGGTTCACTTGGTTTCTCCACTGTACATTTACTCTGTAATTGGAGAGGAAATACTTCAAGACTATGTAAATGTCCTGTATTCATCAAACTCACACGCACTCATTTTAACATCCATTGATGATTCTTGCCTGAATCAATTATTACTGTGATGGTTGCCGCGTGGTGATTTTTTGTTTTGCTGTGCTAGCTCTTCATTACCACGTAGGCTTCTCTACTTGTGGTGCTCGTGCTCAGTGACCCTGCAGCATGTGGGATCCTAGCTCCCCAACCAGGGATCAAACCAGCGTCATTAGCATTGGAAGGCAGACTCAACCACGGGACCACCAGAGAAGTTCCCAAATGGTGATTTTTTTAAATTCTATTATTCCTTTCATATTTATTAGCTGTCATTCTATTGTTTTTTTTTAACAAACTTTTCTTCCCTCCTACTTACTTATTAATACATTTATATACATATGGACTTGGAGATTCTTATTTTATTCAATGGTTATAGTGTGTTATTATCATTTATTTTGGTGATATTATTTTGGTAAAGATATTAAGAAGAGGTGGCAAGAATACACAGAAGAACTATACAAAAAAGATCTTCATGACCCAGATAACCACGATGGTGTGATCACTCACCTAGAGCTAGATACCCTGGAATGTGAAGTCAAGTGGGCCTTAGGAAGCATCATTATGAACAAAGCTAGTAGAGGTGATGGAATTCCAGTTGAGCTATTTCAAATCCTAAAAGATGATGCTGTGAAAGTGCTACACTCAATATGCCAGAAAATCTGGAAAACTCAGCAGTGGCCACAGGACTGGAAAAGGTCAGTTTTCATTCCAATCCCAAAGAAAGACAATGCCAAAGAATGCTCAAACTATGGCACAATTGCACTCATCTCACACACTAGCAAAGTAATGCTCAAAATTCTGCAAGCCAGGCTTCAATGGTTATGTGAACCGTGAACTTCCAGATGTTCAAGATGGATTTAGAAAAGGCAGAGGAACCAGAGATCATATTGCCAACATCCACTGGATTATCAAAAAAGCAAGAAAGTTTCAGGAAAACATCTACTTCTGCTTTATTGACTACACCAAAGCCTTTGACTGTGTAGATCACAACAAACTGTGGAAACTTCTTAAAGAGATGGGAATTCCACCACCTGACCTGCCTCCTGAGAAATCGGTATGCAGGTCAGGAAGCAACAGTTAGAACTGGACATGGAACAACAGACTGGTTCCAAATCAGGAAAGGAGTATGTCAAGGCTGTATATTGTCAACGTGCTTATATAACTTATATGCAGAGTACATCACACTAAACTCTGGATGAAGCACAAGCTGGAATCTAGATTGCTGGGAGAAATATAAATAATCTCAGATACACAGATGACACCACCCTTATTAGAGAAAGTGAAGAAGAACTAAAGAGCCTCTTGATGAAAGTGAAAGAGGAGAGTGAAAAAGTTGGCTTAAAACTCAACATTCAGAAAACTAAGATTATGGCATCTGGTCCCATCACTTTGTGGCAAATAGGTGGGGAAACAATGGAAAGAGTGACAGACTATTTTTTGGAGCTCCAAAATCCCTGCAGATGGTGACTGTAGCCATGAAATTTTAAAAAAACCGCTTGCTCCTTGGAAGAAAAGCTATGATGAAGCTAGACAGCATATTAAAAAGCAGAGACATTACTTTGCCAACAAAAGTCTGTCTTGTCAAAGCTATGGTTTTTCCAGTAGTCATGTATGGATGTAAGAGTTGGACTATAAAGAAAGCTGAGCCCAAAAAAATTGATGCTTTTGAACTGTGGTGTTGGAGAAGACTCTTGAGAGTCCCTTGGACTGCAAGGAGATCCGACCAGTCCATCCTAAAGGAAATCAGTCCGGAATATTCATTGGAAGGACTGATGCTAAAGCTGAAGCTCAACCTCCAATCTTTGGCCACCTGATGCGAAGAACTGAGTCATTGCCTGATGCTGGGAAAGATTGAAGGCAGGAAGAGAAACGGGATGACAGAGGATGAGATGGTTGGATGGCATCACTGACTTGATGGACATGAGTTTGAGTAAGCTCTGGGAGATGATGATGGACACGGAAGCCTGGTGTGCTGCAGTTCATGGGGTCACAGAGAGTCAGACATGACTGAGTGACTGAACTGATTTTGGTGATCCAAACTTTTCCAGGTTTGACCAGTGGAAAAATTCCCAGGAACTAGGGCAAAACGTCAGACTAAAAATGAGAGAAAAAATTAAAATTTTTAAATTAAAAACTAATTAAATTAGTCCAAGAGGTCCATCATCCAATAATAGGACTTCCAAAGAGGACACACACACACAGACACACAGACACTACACAGTGACATAGGGACACACACAAACACATATACAGAGACACAGACCCATAGACCCAAACTCAGATACAGACACAAATATGGACACACACACTGGAAGAAATCATCAACAAGAAAATTAAATTTCCCAAAATGAAAGTGTTTACATTGGAAGAACTTTTGGAAAGCCCATTACAATACATAACTGGTCAGAGCTCTAGGGACAAAGGAAAGACCCTAAAGTTTCTAGAGGCTGGGGAGTAGGGCAGATGACCACATACAAAGGGTCAAGAGCCAGAAGAGCCTCATATTTCTCAATAGCACTAGAAGCCAGAAGCCAGTGACTTCAAATTTCTGAAAGAAACTTTTTCCCACCTTCAGTTCTCTACCCAAATTATCAGTCAGTTCTAAATCTGTTCAAACTACCAATCTCAGACATTCAAGTTCTCAAATGTTTTCATTTTTAAGCATTCTGTCTTAGGAAACTATTGGAGGAGGTGTTCTACCCAAAGCAGGCAGTAGACCAAGAAAAGGGCTTCCCTGAAGGCTCAGATGGTAAAGAATCTGCCTGCAATGCAGGAAACCTGGGTTCAATCCCTGGTTTGAGAAGATCCCCTGAGAAGTTAATGGCAACCCACTCCAGCATTATTGCCAGGATAATCCCATGGATAGAGGAGCTTGGCAGGCTCCAGTCTCTGGGGTCACAAAGAGTTGGACATGACTAAAGCAACTTCACACACACAGACCAAGATAAAAGAGACCAGAGATATAGAAAACAAAGGATCCAGCACAGGAGAAAGGAGAAAAGATCGCTGGATGATGGCAAAGGGTGGTCCCAGGACATAGCTGTGCACTAGGCGTGGGGCTATGTAGTCCACAGGGGAGCAGGTCGGAAGGCTTCAAGAGTTATACCTTTGGGAAGATGCAACTCATATAAACCTGATGCATCTGGATGCTTTGAGAGAAGATGTAGACCACTGGCGAAGTATTTGGATTTGAATTAACAGTAAATATATAGAAAACCAAGCAAAGGAATAAACCATGCAATTAACAACTTCTGAGGGGAAAAAAAAATTATGCAGGAAAGGAAAAAATGAGCATTGTGTACTACATGGCTCAGCTTTAAATGGCATTTACGTAGACACAATAATTGAAACACTGTTAAAACAACCAGATTAGGCCCAAGATGGAGTCACTCATGCTAAGCCACATGCCAGCAAATCAAAATTTAACTGTTTCTACACTCCGTCCGCTCTCCCGAAAAAAGAAGACCTAGGTCAACCAACCAATCAGAGTTTGTCTGCTCCACACAAGGTACCCAACCCGGTCCAACACTTTTTTGTGTGTCAAATGCCTAGTATGACTTCCTTGTCCCTGCTCCCTTTATTCCATTAAAATCTCTCACCTAGGGACTTCCCTGGCTGTCCAGTGGTTAAGACTCCACTCCCAATGCAGGGGGCCTGGGTTCCATCCCTGGCCAGGGAACTAGATCCCATATGCCGCAACTAACACCCGGCACAGCCAAATATTTAAGTATTTTTAAAAAAAAGAAAGAAAAAAGAACTCTCACCTTGTACAGCTCTGCAGAGCTCCTTTCTGTCTGCTAGATTGGATGATGCCTAATTCATGAATCGCTGAATAAAAACCTACTGGAATAGCACGTTGTCTGTGGAAATTTTTCTTTTCGTAACACTACATATTGACTTAGCCAGAATGATGATATATTCATTTTCAGAGAATGGGAAGAGTGTGTATAGGAAGGGAGGGCTAGGAAGAAAAAAATAAAGCAAAACATCTTTATCTTCCATAGCAGAGATTCAATAGATAATGCAGACAATAGAAAAAAACAAGACGTCTTCATTCAAACCTGGTATTTAGAGAAGCGGTAGTAAGTAGACTGAAGAATTAGCTGAAAGATATTTTTTTGCCACCATGTGACAAGGCAAATGGAGAGGAAGAGGTGGGGGGCAGCTGTTGTTTTTTAACAGTCCCTGCATCATTATATGACTCTCCAAAGTATATACATCTATAACTTTGCCAAAAATTTTTTTCTAAAGCAACACTAAAAGATTTTCAAGATAAGAAACAGAAGATGTATGCATTGAAATTATACAATCACACTATTATTTTAAATAGCAGAGTTGTATGTAATTCAAATTCCCAAGAGTAGAGAAATGCCTGTGCATTTAGGGTTGTGCTGTACTGTGCTTGGTTCCTCAGTGGTGTCCAGCTCTCTGTGAGCCCGTGGACTGCAGCCTGCCAGGCACCTCTGTTCATGGGATTCTCAAGGCAAGAATACTGGAGTGGGTTGCCATGCCTTCCTCCCAACCCAGGGACTGAACCCAGGTCTCCCGCATTGCAGGCGGATTCTTTATCATTCTTTACCATCTGAGCCACCAGGGAAGCCCAAGAATACCGGAGTGGATAGCCTATCCCTTCTCCAGGGCATCTTCCTGACCCAGGAATCAAACCAGGGTCTCCTGCATTGCAGGCAGATTCTTTACCAGCTGAGCTACCAGAGAAGCCTGTATTTAGGGTTGCACCCACACAATGGCAATGGCACCGCACTCCAGTACTCTTGCCTGGAAAATCCCATGGATGGAGGGCCTGGTAGGCTGCAGTCCATGGGGTCGCTAAGAGTCAGACCCGACTGAGCGACTTCACTTTCACTTTTCACTTTCATGCATTGGAGAAGGAAATGGCAACCCACTCCAGTGTTCTTGCCTGGAGAATCCCAGGGACGGGGGAGCCTGGTGGGCTGCCGTCTCTGGGGTCGCACAGAGTCGGACACGACTGAAGCGACTTAGCAGCAGTAGCAGCAGCCACACAATTATATATGTAAGTAAATTAAAATACCATTTACAGAGAAGTTATAATGGCTGAAGAAAATGCCTAAGAAAATACCTCTGACTCCAGTGCTAAGTGAAACTAACAGGTCACCAAACTGCTCTATATGTGTTGAGCTTTTTCTGTTTCTGTTTTTGGTTTTTGTTTCTTTTTCAATAAAAAGTTTTGCATAGAAATAAGACTAGAAGTAAAGGCAACAAAATATTAACAGTGGTTGGATTTAGATAAAGGGGCTTTGGATTCTTTACAAAACCAATTCTATTTTTTAATTTAATAAATATTCTTTTGGAGCTTTAAAACTATTTTAATAACAATATTAAATATGTGGCCACTATAGAAAATTAAAAACATTAACATGAACCTAGAATAAAAGAAAAGGCGTGGAAAATTATTTTTTTACTATGAAAAAATGCAGACATATTAAAGAGCAGAGATTTCTCCCTCATATATGCTCAGTGGCCTGGGAGAAGCCATGTCCAAGATGGTCTGGCCAACTGGGACTTGACCAAGGCTTCCAAGACTTGGCCTTGACTTTGAGACAGACTTAATCTTCAGTGCCAAGATTGCTTTTAAAAAAAAAATGGAGATAAAATCTTGTTGAAAAAAAAAAAAACTGAACCAGTTTTAATGTTGAGTTTCCAGTTAAGTCCTAGAAACTAAAGTCACCCACACAAAGTTTCAGAAGAATTTCAGAAACTGGGTGACTAACTATGAAAGTTGGAACAAATAATTTTCACACTGACCATTTCTTCTGTTTTATGTGGTTCAGGGCTAAACCCCCAGCCTGCTGTCTCTCAGTTTCCATTTGAGTTTTGTGCTGCTCCTTAGAGTCGTGAGTCACATGGGAGTCAGTTTATATTGCCTTGGTGTACTCATAGAAAAGGGGGATAATATTTACACATTAAAAAAGTTTTGGTAAGGTTGCACATACATAATTTTGGGCTACTCATATCAAAGAGTAATTGTCCATTGCAGTGTCCATAATAGAGGTTTTTGTGGAGAGATGCATGAAAACTATATGTTGGAGATGGAAGAAGAGAGAGAGAGATATCCAATTTGCCCTGCCACTCTCAGGACCTCTGGGAGGAAAGAAAGGGAAGCAGGGGCCACTCTAGGCTGAGTGAAAGGGGACAAGCGACCTCTGCTCGTGAAGAAAATGGCTCAGCGTTGACAGAACAAGCAAGTGAGGCCACAGTGTTGGTGGGAGTGGCCCCCTGAGAACAGGAGGAAACTCCATCCAACCCAGAATTGGGCAGAAGCTCTGGGAGACACTTGGGCCCTTCAGTAAAGCAGTCTTGGCCTGTAAATACTATTACTTTGGTTTTTTTTTTTTTTTAAGTTGCCATTTTTCTTCCCATTTGGCAGCAAATCTGTGGGATTAACGCCCACTCTGTTCCACTCTGGAAACTGTCTCAACTGGCTCTGTGACATGCCTGAAGCAGCTGCCAAGAGGTTAAGAGACTGAATAGGGCTGGCAAAATCTCATGTAATTTTTAGCAAATTGTCTGTCTTCTCAGAAAGACTGTGTGATAACTTGTTCCTGGAGGCTGAGGAGTCTCTGGCTGAGTAGCCCCAATCCTTGTACTCAGATAAAGGCAGGCCTCCCCTCTTGGGGTGACTCTGCACAGCCCCCCTACCCCCCAGAAGTGGCTGGGAACACTGGCTCCATTTATGGGACCACACTGCAGCTGGCTGCCCCCCTCCACAGAGGACATGCTGATGTGACTCTTCCATCTAGCCTTATTTTGTGCTCTACTGGTTTAATTGATGATTCCATTTCTCACTTCCCATCCTTTTTTTCTTATTCCTTTAATTGAGGTATAACTTAGACATCTAAAAGGCACACATCTTCAGTGTACTGTTTGATGAATTTTCAGATTTCTTCACCTACGTGAGCACCATCATTTCCCAAGAAATGTCCTCCATGTAACTTCCTATTCACTACTCTGCCCCTCTCACCTACAATGAAGGTCATCATAATTCCAAATGGTTCCACCATAGATCCGTTTCGTCTGTTCTTGAAGTGCACCTCATTTGCACACTGTGTACTCTTTTGCATCCGGTTTCTTTCACTCAACATATTTTTGAGGTGTACCCATGTTGTGTGTATCTGTTCTTTGTGCCTTTTCATTGTTGAGTGGAGATATCATCTATCCGTGATCCATTCATCCATTGAGGGACATTTGAGTTGCTGCCAGTTCAAGATTATTAGAAATAAAGCTGTTGTCAATGTTCTTGTACATGTCTTCATGTGACTTACGTACACTCTTGTTGTACAGAGGAATCCATTTCTCCTAGGGAAGACCAAGGCAGTTAGGTCTGGGTCCAAAATCTTCATTGAGAGCAACAGGACATTGGCAGGATGGCCAGAGGCCCGGCTCACAAATAGATTTAGAGCATCAAAGAAGTGTGCCAGGTATTCCCACTCAAGGAGGCTGTCCAATGCTCCTAACAGTTCAAAGGCAGCTGTGTCTGACGGCAATGAATGGGAGTCGTGATTGAGCTCAAGTTTTTATTTTTGATTAAAATTTTGTGCTTGGCTGATTTCTCCAGACTCTAGCAAGTCTAACATAAATGACTTCATCTATGGGGTTTGAACCCACCTCTTCATAGATGACCCTGCCCTATCCCTTCACTCAGGAGAGGGTATTAGCCATGGGTCCAGAAAAAGGACTACTGATTCCACCCATGCCATGGAGACCAAGGAAGCTGATCTAATCTCCTTTGCAGAATCTATGTTGCTGAAGAAGTTTCCCCACAGTCACAATGATGCCCTCCTCCCATTTCTACTACTCAGGGGTAACTTCACAGATTTATTGAGTGTTTACTGTGTGCCAGAAACAAATCATTTCATTTTGTTGTGTGCTTGTTCGCTTCTTGCATGCATTTACTTCTTATATAGACCCTGAGAGGTAAATATTATGTTATTCTTTCCACAGGTGAGGAAGCCATGGCTTAGAGAAAATAAACATTTTAGGTTAGGGATGCCTTAACAAAATACTACAGATTGGGTGGCTTAAACAACAGAAATTTATGGTTTCACAGTTCTAGGGGCTGGAAGCTCAAGATCAGAGTGCTGACACGGTCAGGTTCTGGTGAGAACTCTCTTCCTAGCTTGTAGTGTGCTAAGTCGCTTCAGTCATGTAGACAGAGACTTTTTGCCATGTCCCCACACAGCAGGGAGAAGGAGCAAGTTCTCTGGTGCCTTTGCTTATAAGGATACTAATTCCATCATGGAAGGCCCCACCCCTATGACTTCATATAAACCTACTTGTTTCCTCAAGGCCCCATCTCCAAATACATCACATTGGGGGTTAGGGCTTCAACATATGAATTGGGGAGGAGGGCACAATTCAGTGCATAGTAGTCAATTGTCCATGGCACACACTAGTAAGCAGTGGACCTGGGGTTTGAGCCTAGGTCTGATTCTAGGGTCCATGTACTTAACCATCATGCTATAATATAATGCTTTGATGGTATCAAGACCTCTGCTCACATTCATGTTCTACCACCAACCATTGGGATGGGATACAGCCTGGTAGATCCTGAGTGTCAAGCCACAAGGTCAGATCACAGTGGCAAGGACTACCAACCCAGATGTACCACCAGACTCCAAGTCCAAGCCCACCCCTGCATTTGCTCTTTTTCCTGCTTGGGATTTCTTAGGACTAACCATCCTTCAAAACCCAGCTGAAGCTTACCTGCTCCTGGAGGGGTCTTTCCTGTTTATACTGCCCCTCAGTAGTCTCCCTCTTATCAAGCACTTCTTGTCTTCATGATCAATTATACAATCAGCCTCATGTTCACTATCTTGTTCACTGTCTCTATGAGACATTTTTCTTTAGGAGAGAAAGAGAAGGTCTGAGCTATGTTGGTCTAATGAAAATTCGCGGGGGGGAAAGAGAAGTGCCAAGGAGTGTTCAGTTGAGGTCCTTGATTAGAACAAGGAGGAGATAATAAAAGATTACTACTTATGTGAGGATATTTGGGAGATTGGAAGAGGCTAACAACATTCATCCTTACCTTATAGCTTACATAAGCATTCTGGTGGATTATGAAACTAAATATGGACAAAACTTTGAGACTTCTGAATAGAATATGGAAGAATATCTTCATGACATGAGATGAAGGAACATTTTCTTAAGACACAAAAAGCAATAATCACAAAGTAAAAGATTGATACATTTGATTACACAATTTTGCAAATTTTAATTCATTAGACGACTACATAAAGAAGGCACAAAATGAGGGAAGATATTTGCAAATCAGTCATTAACAAAGGACTCACGGGGAGTTAGTTCCCTGGCGGTCCAGTGGTTAGGACTCATCACTTTCACTGCCAGGCCCAGGTTTGATCCCTGGTTGGGGAAGGCTTTGCTGATAGCTCAGCTGGTAAAGAATCTGCCTGCAATGCAGGAGACCTGGGTTCAATCCCTGGGTTGGGAAGATCCCCTGGAGAAGGGAAAGGCTCCACTCCAGTATTCTGGCCTGGAGAATTCCGTGGACTGTATAGAATTCCATCGACTGTCGCAAAGAGTCAGACATGATTGAGTGACTTTCACTTTCAGGGAATTAAGATCCCACAAGACCAGTGTCGCTGCCAAAAATATTGTTTTTTTAAAGAAGAAAAAAGGATTCATTCAGAATATATAAAGAATACATCCATACAAATGAAGGGGGAAAGGCAACTCAGTATAAGAATGGGGAAAACACTGAAATAGCCATTTTGAACAAGTAAATATAAGTAGCCAATAAGCCTATGAAAAACTATTTGACTTCATGTTAAAGAAGGAATACAAATTAATACCACGATGATATAACACTATACACATATCATATTGGCAAACATTTAAAAGTCTGATAACCCCAAATGTTGGGGAGGATGTGCAGCACCTCAATTTATGACAAGTCCCTCATTTTCCATTTTTGTGTTTTGAAGCCTGGTTATTAAAATATGGAGGGTACTCTTGCCTGGCAAATCCCATGGGCGGAGGAGCCTGGTGGGCTGCAGTCCATGGGGTCGCTAGGAGTTGGACACGACTGAGCGACTTCACTTTCACTTTTCACTTTCATGCATTGGAGAAGGAAATGGCAACCCACTCCGGTGTTCTTGCCTGGAGAATCCCAGGGACGGGGGAGCCTGGTGGGCTGCCATCTCTGGGGTCGCACAGAGTCGGACACAACTGAAGCGACTTAGCAGCAGCAGACCCCAAAGTGGTAGAAGACAGTATGGTCTCATCTCTCAGGGGCTCCCTATAGAAACAGATAGGCTTCCAGTTCCCTGCTGAAGCCCTAAAAGAAAATGTTCCTTCTCCAAGGTCACTTCACACCTCCTTAGACTCAGACATAGAAAGGACACCATGGCCTATCATGGTCTCTTGGAAGTCCATATAATCAAACCCGCCTGAGGGAATCCAATGACAGTCCCTCTCCTCCGACCTTGAGATCCATATCTTGGTGGCCTGAGCTTTTTTCAGTAGCCACCTCATTCTTTTCACTGCTTTATATTTTATTGAAGTATAGTTGAATTACAATGTTGTATTAATTACTGCTCTACAGCAAAGTGACTCAGTTACACACACACACACACACACAGACATATATATATATATACATTCTTTTTCATATTCTTTCCCACTATTTTTTATCACAGGATATTGAATATAGTTCCGTGTGCTACACAGTAGGACCTTGTTTATCCATTCTATACATGTCAGTTTGCATCTGCTAATCTCAAACTCCCAAGTCAAGCCTCTCCCACTGCCCTCCCCCTTGGTAACCACCATTCTATTCTCCATGTCTCTGATTCTGCTTCTGTTTCAATAGATAAGTTCATTTGTGTCATATTTTAGATTCCATATATGTGATATCATATGGCATTTGTTTTTCTCTTTCTAACTGACTCCACTTAATATTATAATCTCTAGCTGCATCTGTGTTATTGCAAATATTATTTCATTCCTTTTTATGGTTGAGTACTATTCCATTGTATATATGTACCACACCTTTATCCATTCATATGTCGATGGACATTTATTGTTTCCATTTCTTGGCTATTGTGAATAGTGCTGCTATGAACATAGGGGTATATGTATCTTTTTGAATTATGGTTTTGTCTTGATATGTGCCCAGGAGTGGGATTGCTGGATCATATGGTAATTCTATTTTTACTTTTCTGAGAAACTGCCATACTGTTTTCCACAGTGGCTGCACCAACTTACATTCCCACCAACAGTGCAGGACAGTTCCCTTTTTTCTACACCTTCTCCAGCATTTGTTTTTGTAGGCTTTTTAATGATGGCCATTTGACCAGCATGAGGTAGTACCTCACTGTAGCTTTGATTTGCACTTCTCTAATAACTAGTGATATTGAGCATCTTTTCATGTTGGAGAAATGTCTCTTTAGGTCTTCTCATTTTTAAATTGGGTTGTTTGCTTTTTTGTTGTTGAGTTGTATGAGTTGTTTGTATATTTTCAAAATTAAGCCCTCATCAGTCACATCATTTGCAAATATTTTCTCTTATTCTATAGGTTGTCTTTTGTTTATGGTTTCCTTTGCTGTGCAAAAGCTTGTAAATTTGATTAGGTTTCACTGTTTACTTTCATTTTTATTTCCATTTCCTTGGAAGGCTGAGCAAAGAAAACATTGGTGGAATTTATATCAGAGAATGTTTTACCTAGGTTTTCTTCTAGGAGATAGGAAATAGCAAGGGGGTTTTCTTTATGTGAGGAAACACTGTTAGTTTTTGAGGCATAGGATCCAGACAGAAGACAGAATGGTACACAAAGGTTGCAGCAGCTGTTCAGAATGCATCTATGATGAGAAAAAAAAAGAGCTACTCCCCAGACACCACTGGATCATTTCTTCAAGAGGGTAGATAGAACTGAATCCAGCAAGGAACCAGTCCAATCAGTGTCAGTCATGAGAAATTGCAGCTTGCCCTCCGTCTCCTGTTGCTGACAGTCCCTCATCTCTACCATCTCCCACCTCCTCTTCCTCCTCCAGTCAGTAACTCTTCTTGCCTGTTCACTCGATGCCAGCCCCTGAATGCCAGCTGTTATACTACACTGCAGTACTTTTCAAGGTACTGTACTGTAAGATCAAAAAATGTTCTATTTTTTGTGTTTGTTTTTATGTTTTATTTGGTGAAAAGTATTATAAACCTATAACCATATAGTACTATACAGCCAATTGTGTTAGTTGGGTGCCTAGGCTAACTTTGTTCAAACTGGACTTACTAATGTGCTCTCGGAACAGAACTTGTTCATATGTTGGGGATTCACTGTACTAAAAAATGTCTCAAATCAATGATCTCAGTTTCCACCTAAAGAAACTAAAATAAAAGCAGCTAAAGAAACCTGAAGTAAACAGAAGGAAGGAAAATAATAAAGATGAGAGGGAAAATTGAGGACAAAAAACCAGAAATACAATAGGGAAAAAACAGTGAAATAAAAAATTGATTTTTTGAGAAGATCAAGAAAATTTATAAACCTCTAGCCTGACTGATGGGGAGGAAAAAAGACAAATTCACTAATATCAGGAATGACAAAGAACTGTAGATTCCACGGATATTAAAAGGATAAAGTACTCGAAAGCCACAAACTACCAAAGCTTACTCCAGAAGAAATATATATATTAAAGAAAATAATCTTGTAATTACAATATTCTATCAGATATTTTAGGAAGAAATAACACTAGTTTTATACAAACTCAAGAAAACTGAGGAGAGAAAATACTTTCCCACTCATTTTCTGAGGCCAAATTACCCTGATAACAAAACCAAACAAAAACATTATCAGAAAATACAACTGTTGACCAATATCCCTCATGAACACAGATATAAAAATCTCAACAAAAAAATTGGCAATATATAATCCACCAATATATAAAATAAAATAGCATGAACAAGTGGGCTTTATCCCAAGACTTTAATATTAGTTTAACTTTTATTAATAAAAATCAATCAATGTAATTCACCATATTAGCAAAAGGATAAAGAAAAAACATATAATCATCTCAATCAATGCAGAAAAATCACTTTATTTAAATTCAACATATATTTCTGATTTTTTAAAATCTCAGCAAACCAGCAATAGAAGAGGATGTCCTCAATCTTCAAGAGGAATCTATGAAAAACCTTCAATTAACTAGAACTGGGAATAAGCAAGGATGTCTGCTCTGACCACTTCAACATTGTACTGGAGGTTCTAGCCAGTGCAAAAAAGCAAGAAAAAGAAATAAAAGGTACCCAGGTTGGGAAGGAAGCAGTTAAACTAACTTTATTCACAGGTGGTATAATTCTTTAAGTAGAAAACCCTCAGGAATCTACAGAACAGCTACTAGAACTAATAAATGAGCTAAGTAAGGTTGCAGGACATAAGGTCAATATTCAATAATTAATTATAGTTCTATAAAATAGCAACAAACAATTGAAAATTAGATTTTTTAAAGCACACAATTTACAATAGCCTCAAAAATATAAAAAACATAGCAATATGAAGATCTGTTTACTGAAAACTATAAAATACTGCTGAGAGAAATTACAGATCTAAATCAATGGAGAAATATGCTTTCCATGAGTTTGAACACTTAGTACCGTCAAGATGTCAGTTCTCCACAAATTGAGCTAAAGATTCAATACAGTGTCAGTCAAAATTCCAAGAGTTTTTTTTTTAATTGGCAAGCTAAAATTCGTCAAGAAATGAAAAGACCCAGAATAGCTGAAACAATTTTGAAAAAGAATAGTTGGAAAATTTACACTAGCTGATTGAAAGACTTCACAAAACACAAACACTAAATTGAGATGACTCACAGACCTAAATGTAAAAACTGGCTTCCCCAGTTTTTACAGCTCAGAGGTAAAGAATTTAAATGTAAAAACTGAAACTATAAGGCTCCTAGTAGAAAATATAGCAGAATACCTTTGAGACCAAAAAAAAAAAACCAACCCTAAACATTATAAAAATGGATAAAATAGACGTTATCAAAATTGAGACTTTAGTTCATCAAGACACCATTAAGAAAATAAAAAGGCACATCACAGACTGGGAAAACTATTTGTAATGCAAATGTCTGACAAATATCTTATAATCAGATTATACAAGGAGCCTTCCACAAATCAGCAACAAAAAAAGGAACCCAATTTAAAATGAGCAAAAGATTTGCATACTTCATGAAAGATATACGAATGATCAACATACACATGAAAGGATATTCAACTTTTGAAAGAAAGTGAAAGTGTTAGTCGCTTAGTTGTGTCGGACTCTTTGCGACCCCGTGGACTGTAGCCCGCCAGGCTCCTCTGTCCATGGACTTTCTCCAGGCCAAGAATACTAGAGTGGGTTGCCATGCCCTCCTCCAGGTATCTTCCCAACCCAGGAATTGAACCCAGGTCTCCCACATTGCAGGCAGATTCTTTACCATTTGAGCTACCCAAGAAGCCCCACTCAACTTTTAGTTACCACAGAAATGCAAATTATATCCTCAAGGAGATACTACACATTGACTAGAATGGCTAAACTTCTGAAATCTAACACCACCATATGTCTGTAAGGATGCAGAGCAGCTAGAGCTCTCATGTATTTCTGGAGGAAGTGTAAACTGGTACAACCACTTCAAAAAGATATCTAACAATTTCTTGTGAAGTTAAATATATACTTATCTTAGGATCCAGCTATGTGTATTCTCAGAAAAACAAAAATTGGAAGCAAAATCAGAAACAACCTAATGCAAATATCAGGACAATTGATAAATACATTGTATTCTACTCATACATTGAGATTATACTCAGCAATAAAAAAAGAAGGAACTACTGATACACCCATCGACACACATAAATTTCAAAACCATTAGGCTTAGTGAGAGAAGTCAAACACAAAAAAAGTACATTTTACATGTTTTTGTTTCTATGCAGTTTGTGTGTGTGTGCTGTCAGGTCTGACTCTTTGCTACACCATGGACTGTATCCTGCCAGGCTCCTCTGTCCGTAGGATTTCCCAGGCAAGCATAATGAAGCAGGTTGCCATTTCCTACTCCAAGGGATCTTCCTGATCCAGGGATTGAATCCATATCACTTGCATCTCCTGCACTGGCTGGTGGATTCTTTATCACTAGTGCTACCTGGGAAGCCCATGAAGTTTAAGAATAGCAAAATTAATCGATGGGGATGGAAATCAGAAAAGTGGTTCCCAAGGGAATAGCAAGGGAGGAGGTGATAGAATGGAAAGGACAAAAGGGAATTTTCTAGGGCAAAGGCAACACATTATGGATTGAGGT
Source organism: Capra hircus (assembly GCF_001704415.2). NCBI lineage: Eukaryota > Metazoa > Chordata > Mammalia > Artiodactyla > Bovidae > Capra > Capra hircus. Next base: position 27,230,956 of record NW_017189516.1, on the reverse strand, counting down.
ATAATGTATACATTTGTCAAAACTCACCAAACTGCACTTAAGAGCTGTTCAGCTTACTGTATGCAACCATATCTCAAAAGAAAAAAAAAAAGCAAGTTTAAAACACAGGCAAATAGTCTCTAAATATATGAAAAATTGCTCAACCTTAGTTATAAAAGAAATATAAATTAAAGCTATCCTAAGATTTCACTTTCACCAACCATATTTGCAAAATATCAAAACGTTCCACAGTATAGTCTGTAGGCAAGATTGAAGGAAAAACAGCCATGTTCATATATTGCTGGGTAAGTGCAACACAATGTAACTATGAAGGGTATTACCAAGTACAACTATATACGCACTTACCTTTGGCCCAGCAATCAAAACCTCTAGGACTCTATCCTGAAGATAAATACCTCCATAAAGACAAAATAAATGCATAATATCACTAAGACATTAATTGAAACAGGAAAAGACTGAATATTTCCTCAAATGTCCACCATTAGGAGATGGTATATGCAAAGAACAGTGAAGTACCAGGAATTGATAATAATTCTTAGGATATATTCAGTGGGAAAAAAAAAAGCCAAGGTATAGACATATACCTTGATATATGATATATATATACCAGCTATAGAGAACAAACTAGTGGAAACTAGTGGCTAGCAGGAGAGAGGGGGAGGGTCAACATAGGGGTAGGGGATTTTTTGAAAAGGGTTATGGGTGGGACTTTGCCGGTGGTCTAGTGGTTAAGACTCAGCACTTCCCTTCCAGGGGTGTGGGTTTCATCTCTCGTAGGGGAACTAAACCAGTCCATCCTAAAGGAAATCAACCCTGAATATTCATTGGAAGGACTGATGCTGAAGCTGAAGCTCCAGTATTTTGGCCACCTGATGTGCAGAGCTGATTCATTAGAAAAGACCCTGATGCTGGGAAAGATTGAAGGCAGGAGAAGGGGACGGCAGAGGGTGAGATGGTTGGATGGCATCCATTGATTCAATAGACATGAGTTGGCATAAACTCCAGGAGATGCTAAAGGACAGGGAAGCCTGGCGTGCTGCAGTCCATGGGGTCGCAAAGAGTTGGACACAACTGAATGACTGAACAACAAGGGGGACTAAGATCCCACATACTGCTAGGTATGGTGGAAAAACGAATAATTTTTCCTTAAAAAAGGGTTATGGGATTATGTGAAATCATGTGTGAAACTTTTGAAAATTCTAAAGCACTATAGATTTTAAAATCTTTCCTTCAATAAATTTTAATTACTTAGTAGTATTTCTCTATATGGTTATTCTAAAATTTATTAATCAGCTGATGAACATTTGGGTTGTTTCATTTTTGCTATGTCAAATAAAGCTGCTACAAAAACCCACAACAGCAAAAAACCAAGGTGCCAAATAATGTATACAGCATGCTACATCTTGTGTAAAAAAAGAAGGGAACTAAAACTACATACACGAATTTACTTTTGGAAAAAGAAACAGGAAATATGAGCTAACAAATTGAAAATGGTTACTTATCAGTGGTGAGTGAAGACAACTGAAAGGTGAAAGGGATGGGAACAAGACTTCCCAGAAAGCACCTTTTAGCATATTCTTGCATTTTGGACCCTGTAAATATTATATATTTTGAAAATAAAGTTAAATCAAAAGAAAGGGTGTGGGGAGCTATTAATAGATGGGGCCTGGGATTTCTTTGGAAGGAATGATGCTAAAGCTGAAACTCCAGTACTCTGGCCACCTCATGAGAAGAGTTGACTCATTGGAAAAGACTCTGATGCTGGGAGGGATTGGGGGCAGGAGGAGAAGGGGACGACAAAGGATGAGATGGCTGGATGGCATCACTGACTCGATGGACGTGAGTCTGAGTGAACTCCGGGAGTTGGTGATGGACAGGGAGGCCTGGCGTGCTGCGATTCATGGGGTCGCAAAGAGTTGGACACGACTGAGTGACTGAACTGAACTGAACTGAAGGAAGCCTAAAATGCAGGTTTCAGAGTGCTAGCATGACATGGACTTACTTCAGCGTTAACCAGCAAATTATCTAATGGCTCTTCAATGGGCTCTTATTCATGAAATGTTTGTGTTGACATTATCTGGAGGAGCAGATGGCGTTGGTCTCACAGAAACATTCTATTTCATGAACTCTGAGCCCCATCTAATTCAGGAAAATTTACGACAGGATAATTTGTAGGCTGATCAATATTGTAAAACTATCCACATTTTGTATACAATCCACAGTTGTATTTTCAAATCTTTGTTAATTAGGTTTTAACTGAAATTTTTGATATATCAATAGCTCATATCATTTTGAACTTGTCCCTACTCCTCTCAAATGTTTTCAGTACTGTAATCCAGAAAATCTTGTTGATCATAGATTTGGGTACTGATTTCCATTTATTAGACATAGAGGCCTTTCCATGTGCAGACATTTCAAAATTTGCATCTGAGTACATTTAATGAAAGATGACATTTAAATCACGTATATGAAGTTTTCTAAAGATAACATTCTCATCTAGCTTCACCCTGCCAAATATAATGCTCTATCACAAAGTGAAGAGCTAAAGTTAACACTTAGCTGCGTGCATGCTAAGTTGCTTCAGTTGTGTCTGACTCTTTGCGACCCTTTGGGCTGCAGCCCACCAGGCTCCTCTATCCAGGGGATTCTCCAGGCAAGAATACTGGAGTGGGTTGCCATGCCCTCCTCCAGGACATCTTCCCGACCCAGGGATTGAACCTGCGACTCTTACGTCTCCTGGACTGGCAGGCAGGTTCTTTACCATTAGCGCCACCTGTGTATTTGCTTTCTCCTCTTTTCTCCCCTTACTCTCCTTTATCTCTGGGCATTTGTGGAAGTAGGTGTAATTCAGAGTATTGCTTTGTGTTAACCATACCTTTAATCTATTTGAAACCATCATACACTTACTTACACATGATTATAAATACAAGAGTCTTTATGTTCATGAGGAAACTTTTTGCTGTTCATATTAAGACATGTTCCAATTTTTAAAAATTATTTAAAAATAGTAATAAAAAAAGACATGTTTAATCACTTGGCACTAAGGTCATGGCATCCAGTTCTATCACTTCATGGCAAATAGTGACATTTAAAGATGCTTGCCCCTTGGAAGAAAACCTATGATAAACCTAGACAGCATATTAAAACGCAGAGACATCACTTTGCTGACAAAAGTCCGTATAGTCAAAGCTATGGTTTTTCCAGCAGTCGTGTATGGATGTGAGTGTTGGACCGTAAAGAAGTCTGAGCGCCAAAGAGTTGATGCTTGCAAACTGTGGGGCTGGAGAAGACTCTTGAGAGTCCCTTGGACAGCAAGGAGATCAAATCAGTCAATTCTAAAAATCAACCCTGAATGTTCATTGGAAGGACTGATGAAGGTGAAGCTCCAATACTTTGGCCACGTGATTCAAAGAGCCTGCTCATTGGAAAAGACCCTGACGCTGGGAAAGACTGGAGCAGGAGCGCGGGGGGGGGGGGGGGGGCGGTGACAGAGAATGAGATGGTTGGATGGCATCATTGATTCAATGGACATGAGTTTGAGCAAACTCCAGGAGATGGTGAAGGACAAGGAAGTGGGGCATGCTGCAGTCCGTGGGGTCACAGAGTTGGACGTGACTTAGCGACTGAACACACGGCACTGAATAGTTTTTAAGCCCGGAGAGAACTGTGACTTCACATCTTTTTCGGGTTGGTATACTTAAATTTTTCATTATTTTGAATATTTTAAATCAGATTCCCACCTTAAACTAGATTGGTAACTGGTACTCAGACCAAGAGTTAAAAAAATGTATATTCCTCTGTACATTGAGAAGATTTCTTGAGGTTTATTTGGTTTATTTCATTTTTTGATGTTAGCTTCTTGAGGCCATTATTGGGTTTTAGGATGGGTACAACTTAGTAGACATCACTAAGACTTAACAGGAATTTCCCTTTCTTCTCTCATTTCCACTTTAATTCATTGTTTGCATTTCCACCCTAATTCACCATCTTTTCCAACCATGACTGTGGACCCTAGTGCAACCCAAACCCATGCTTCCTTCCCATTCTACAGAGTGCAACAATCTAGGAGTATGATGTTAGATCAGTACTACTTCCAACATGCTTCTTCTTAAGACCAACTTAACCACTATGGCATATATCCCAGCTTGCTCAGAATAGCATTTGGGGATTGATGCCCTATCCAATTACTAATAGCATTGTCCCCTTTCGATCTCAAAGGGGTTCTGGTTTGGACTATAAAAATGTCAGCCTAATTACAGGTTATATATTCTAAGACATTTTTCTTATTAGAGAAATATTTGAAATGAAGTTTCTTTCAAGCATGGCTATGGAGTAAACACTCAGCAATTCCTATTTCTTTACAGTGAGAGGTAGTATAGCACTTGCTCTGGAGTCAGATCAACATAGTTGCAATCTTAACTTCCATACTTAATAACCACAAACCTTGGGCAAGTTACCTGATCTCTCTTTGCCTCATTTACTTATCTGTAAGATGGGGCTAAGACAGCAGTTGCCTAACCTTTTTGGCACCAGGGTTTCATGGAAGACAATTTTTTCACAGACATGGGAGAGGGGGTGGTTCAGGTGGTAATGAGTGATGGGGAGCTATGGAAAGCAGATGAAGCTTTGCTCACTAGCTTGCCTGCAGCTCACATCCTGCCTGTACCACCCAGTTCTTAACAGGCTACAGACCGGTAGCAGTCTGCAACCTGGGGGCTGGGGATCCCTGGGCTAAAACATACCTCAGAGGGTCACTGTGAGGATTAAAATACTGTGCTTTGCACATAGTTACTGTTCAGTCGCTAGGTTGTGCCCAACTCTGCAACCCCAAGGACTACAGCATGCCAGGTTCCTTTGTCCTCCACTATCTCCCCGAGTTTACTCAAATTCATGTCCATTGACTTGGTGATGATATCTAACCATCTCTAGGTATCTTTAGGCCATACGAAAAAATACTATCCTCATTTTCCTGTTCAACTGAAAATGTCTTCCTTTCTAAACCAAAATACTGACAATACATGGGTTGCTTCACGGTGTGGTGGTGGTTGGTGCTTTAGTTGCTAAGTTGTGTCCAACTCATTGCGACCCCACGGACTGGAGCCCACCAGGCTCCTCTGTCCATGGGATTTCCTAAGGAAGAATATTGGAATGGGTTGTCATTTCCTACTCCAGGGGATCTTCCTGACCCAGGGATCGAACCCGGGTCTCTTGCATTGCAGGCAGATTCTTGACTGAGCCACTAGAGATGCTACCTCACGGTATATATACAAAACAATTAATTACTGTGCAAAGCACTCAAGACCATGATACAGTGTTTAAAACGGATGACTGTGTTATTTCACAATGACCAATGTAATTGAATCCCAGTGCTTTTGGAAAGACCATCATCCCTCAAATTCAATACCTTTTCACATCCACTGTGATCCAGTTGTTGCTCCCCTGGCAAATGTCACCATCTTGTGCTAAACCCAAAGAAATCCACTTAATCTTCATCTTTGCAACAGGGTATGGTCACTTTTGAAAACTTTTAGCTTGTCAGTATCACCTTGGCTGTTTTAACTTTCTTCTCCGTTGCAGTCTCCTCTCCTCTTACATGCTGGTGTTCTTAAGTGAGTATTTGATTTCTCCCCCTCACCATACAGTTCTTGTATGATTCCTCTGGCACCACCTCGATTATGGACAGATAGATACATGGCTCTGGTTCAAGCTTCTCCTCATTCCAACTACTTGGATGCACCATAAACAATTCTGCTCTTACTTCCTATTCTAGTTAGAAGCACCCCCTACCCACAGGAGACATCTAATCTGTTCCGTGGACTTTGTCTTTCAAATCTGTGCTCGTTTCCAAACTCAACAACATCCAAAGTTCAAGTCCAAATCAGTTCTTCCTTGAATTTCTATGTTTTAGAATTATCCCTTGGGCAGCCATGTGTAAGACAAGAGTGTGCTAAAGCAGGCAAGACGACTACTGCAAATTCAATGCTGTTTTTGCTTAATTCCGTGGATGGGTCCACAGTAACTACAGGGTAAAGTGTAAACATCTATCATGCAACAGCAGGCTTCCTATCCCTCCAGTTGTCTTTAACATTATTCTAACCCCTTAGTTCCCAAATCCTCTTGCTCTAGAAGGTGTGATATAAATCCTGCTGAAATGCAAGCCATACTACTACTCACCCTTCTTGTTATCTCTTCTAGGTTTTGCTTGGCATATTAATGTGAATCCCCTATGAGACGTGTGTATGAAGAGTAGATCACATCTTACGCAGATTCACTTTTTAGGAGATGCTAAATATATTGACTAAATGAAAATACACATGATAATTTAAAGACGTTCTGAGAAGCAGACACTTCATTTACGGTAATTTCATAATATTACGTGATCTTTTACTTCAGTTGACTGGTAACTGCAAAGTTCCAAACGTCAAATTACTACTTTGGAAAAGTGACTTGGATTTCAGTTCTAAATGCAGAAGCCAGAATGTTTTAATTGATTTAACTTAAATGAGTTAAACAAGTTGAACTCCTATACTGACAGTGTAATATTACTGTTTAGCTGGTGACAATGGGAAAAAAATATGGTTTAATTCCCACTTTCTGGATCAACATGTTTTTTCAATACACTGTATTAGCTTCTTTCTCTAAACAATGTGTGTGTTAGGATGTTATTAAGGCACCCAGATAGAGTGTGGTTACAGGGATTTATCTATACAAGCAGTAAAAAGAATTAAAAAAAAATCATTCTATATTTTCTGAAACCTGAAAAATGTAAATTATAAAAGCTGTTAAATTGATGAAAAGAAAGCGGTTTACGTAACTTTGTTCATCTACTTATACTTCAGAGTAATGTTGATATATTTCATTTGTCTTCTATCCTCTTACCCATTCAAAGACTAAGTGAGCAAGTATTACTCTTGTCATTTAACTTTCAAATATGTACTTAGTTAACCACCACTAACTTACTTTTAAACATCAGACAACTTATCTTAATCTTGGCAATGAAATATATCTTAATAAAATGATAGAAAATAAGACATGTTAGTAAGATAAAGTAGAAATGGTTAAGGAACATTTAAGCATAGCTTTAGCATTCGTATAATCTTTGCTTCTGGATAGCTGCCTTGCAAATTTTTTTTTTTTAAATATAGCTGATTTACAATGTTGTGTTAATTTCTTTGCCTTGCTATTTTTATTTGCAAAAATGTTTGTCTTGAGTTCTTTTAAAAATATCAGTGGTTAAACATCTTAAGCAGCACTGCTTCTTCACTAAAATACATTTGCAATTATTTCCTTCTGAAATTGTCAAGAGATGACTGCTGCTAGTAGATTTTCAAGTTCAATATTTGCCAAATTATTAACTAACTGGATAAAATGTCTCCATGCTTTCAAGCATTCAAACTGTTTCTAGGAGGACAACATACTCCAAAACTATCTGAAAAAGAGAACTTGTTAATCCAGTCAGCATAGCATTTTACCAGACAGGATTATAAATTCTCTTTAGTTATATATAACTTCACTTAGAGCATTCTCTATGCTTCTTCATTAAATATTCCTGGAAAAACCTTAGAAAGAGCAGCATGATAAAATGAGAATATGTGTCAAATGCAAGGTACATTATAATATGAAATACTATTGTTAATTAGAAGTGATTCTGTAAGGCTAATATAGCTTACTCTATTTTACTACTGCTACAGAATTGAAAGACTCCCTCCCCTGCCCATATCATGTCATGCAAACAGGAAAGCATGAAATGTCAAAACTGCCTAACATTAAAAAATAAGTCTCTTAATTTATTTGCATTCTAAAATAGAGCCCTTCATCTGAATCTTTTTTCCATAGAAAACACTAATAAATAATGTACAGGATTTGTCAAGCCCATATAACATGCCCTTTAAAACTTTAAGTTCAATCACTATTTGTTTTCTACTATTATACTACATTTTGGCAGCATCTGTTTATTGGTCTGTCATTGCAGAATTGCAACTTAACAATAAACCAGTCTGACATTTTAGGTCTTGAAGATACATACCATATATATTTCTTTAAAAATAATCATACTTTTGTAAGCAATACTTTACAGTAGACACCTCAAAAATCTACCATAGATGGGAAACTTAAAACGAGAAAAATTTAAGTTCTAAATCTTTATACATATATATCCAGATTTCTATATATATTATATATACATACACAAGTATATATAAAATATATATAATCAGATTTGAAAAATGAACAAAAACTGGGCACTGTACATAAAGTCTTTTTAAAACTCAAACAATAGAAAACTCTTTAAACATTAAACAATTTTAATAAAAGTTTCTGTACAATGCTAAGCAGTTTTATTTACACATAGAAAATGTAATAGGAGTAGTGTTTGAAATTACAGAACTCCTTAAAATTTCAATGGCAGGTAAATCTGGAAAAAATAACAGCATTCCATTCACAAATATCTTCAAGCAATAAATACGTATTTATAAATAGTGTAAATTTACATCAGGATTAGAAACAAAAATCACAAATCTGAAGTTTATTCCTTAGTCTATGTGCAATCCATTATCTTTGTGACTTGGCTGTTAATTTTTTAAACATTTTATTTAGGAACCAGAAGTGTAATAACCGTCATGGTTTCAAAACAAGACAGAAAAACATAAAAGCAGTAAAAAAGTTCCTTACCTAACTTTTCACATTAAAAAAAAGTTGACCAAATAAAGACTTAAAATTTCTAACTACCTTACAAAGAAATGACCAGCTAGGCTAGTATTTTTTTCCAAGGAAAATTCTGAAGAGGGGAAAAGACAGATGAAAACCAATTCGTCAGCCCAGAAATAGAGAAATATAAAAGAGGTTGTCTTCAAGTCAGTAGTCTGTATGATGTTGCCAGTTTTGTCAGATATATACAAAACATGGAAATTATTATTTTGTTTCTGAAGAACAGCTGATCAGCTTTGTGAGAGTCCTGGAGTAGGAGCAAAGCTCTCCCCTGTCCAGTTGGTTGACACTCCGCACTTGGAAGGTTGCATAGACACAGTTTTCAGCCAGCAGCCTTACGAGATAGCTACAAAAACCAGTGGTGCAGAACTGGGTTACTTCCTGAATAGCAGAAAAGGTCTCATTTAATGTCCATGGAACAATATCAAGATGAGGAGGATGGTAATGGAGGAGCCTGAAAATGAAAGTAAAGTATGTTACTTTGGTATATAAATTGTTAATAGTGTTTCGTAGCTCAAGGCTACAAACATGGTCTGTGTAAAAAGGTAGGGGCAATAACAATTCTCAAGAAAGTTTAACTGCCTGCCACACTCTGTCCAGTATAACCTCCGTTACTGTCCCCCACCTGGCCAATTTTCCTAAGAGTCTGAGACCATTACCCTACTTAGTGTACCCTACATTTTGGTACTTCTTCATCAATTAGTCAAAAACTCTTAAAATGTTATTAGGTTGACCATTTTTTGAAACTGCTTAAAAATTAAAAGAAGGCTTGTAAAAAATAATATAACAAATCAATTATAACTTCCTTGGTGACTTGCTTCAGAACCTAATTCAACTAGATAATAACTTATTTAACAGGTAATTTTCTTCTTCTTCAAGCAATCTTGAAGACTATTCAAGTGAAAATACCAGAAGCTAAACTTCAAAAATTCAGTTTCTGACCACATACGTGAGAAAAAGTATTGAAGGAATTCAGCAATTTATAAATTATGTCTATTTCTTATTCATAAAACTATTGATGTGCTAGAGTAAAATGCTCTCCCCTAAGCATCTGCTGTTTAAAATTTAAAACTGTGTGCAATTTATAAAGGTATTTGAATTTCATAAGGTTATATAACATACCAGGAAGTTAAGCTCCATCAAATATTCCTGTAAAGTTACTTCTTCTGGCAAGGACAAGGTTTTAAATAAATACAATTAGCTCTAAAAGCAGAAGTTATTTAAAAGCATACATACTGACTCATTTTGTGGACACTGATAACCTATGCACACAAACATTTTATCAACTGAGATCAAATGAAACAAAGGATGTGACAGTGTTCTAAAAGTACACAAACATTTTAAAATGTAGTTACTGTGACATCATTTAGGGCTGGTCTCACTCAGGAAGAAAAGTAAAAATAAAATATGACAATTTCATAGAAATAAATACCTGGAGTGGAGGAGGGGGGAATATGAGTATTTCTTCATGAAATATCTAATGAGTCAAAGGAAAATTTAAATATTTTCATTACCTCCTACTCATCAGGTGGCAGAACAAATCCTGGTGCTTCCCTATCCAGCTAACTATGTACTCACATGTTGGTTTCACTTACTAATGTAAATTGGTCATAGACTTGCATCAGGTCCTCCATTTTGTACTGTTCTAGCACCACAAAATTTTCCAGGTTTCCACTTGTTTTTCTTGCACAATCTTGGCAATGTACTATGTAGGTCTTTCGAGAATTGCTCTCATTAGTGACAAAAAGCAGATTAAAAACCTCCACCTAGTTCATACAAGAGAAAAAGCATTCAATAGATACAGCAGTATTTATTTTATTGTACTACTTTACTATATAGAGTTCTACTTTACAAGGAGTTTTGGACAGTGATTACTGATTAAGAGTGGGTACTGAGACAAACATAGCTCTGTTTAAGAATCTTTGAAAGAAAATTCTCATGACTTCATGTCTTCTTTGCAATTATGTTATTAAAATCCCAGGGTTAACCATGTTTTTCATTACTATCAATGAGCAATAACAAATAACATAAACCTCATAATCTGAGTTGAAAAATTTGTGAACATTCTTCAACTTGTCCCTCACTTCTGCTATTTATTGAGTTGTCTTGTGAATTTTACCTTGAAATATCTTTCTAATTCCTCTCCTTCAATATTCCCACTGCTACGTTCTAGTTTAGGCCTTAGGATGACAACCCTTAACACCACTGCAATAGCTTTTTATCTCCATCCTCTCCAATCACTTTTCTCTCTGAAATACTTATGCAACTTGGGTACTTGCTCAGAAACTTTTGAGGGCTTCAATGATCTCAGAGTTAAGTATCAAACTCCTTAAAATCATTCAAAATGCTCTGCAAACTTCCTACCAACCAAACTCAAAAATGGAATTTACATGGGCTGTGTTCTAATCACACTGAACTGTTTACCCTTTTCTGAAGAAACCATTCCATTTCCCATGCTGTTCCTACAGCTCATAAAAACATTCATTCTACTTTTATTTATTTACTTAATTGGAAAGGAAAATTTGCTTTATTTTTTTAAATTTATTTTAATTGGAGGCTAATTACTTTACAATATTATAGTGGTTTTTGCCATGTATTAATCTTTAGTTGCCTAAAATCATATTCATCCTTAGAGGACGGACTCAAATGTTAATACTTTGATGAACTCATGCGAATACTAGAAAGGAAAACTCAGGTCATTTTCTCCCCTTAGTGTTTTCCTAACAGTCAGACCAACTTTGCATTCACCATAGTCTCATATACAATAGAACTGTTTATAATTTGTTTTCCCTAAGTAGGATGTAAGCTCCTTCAGAGCAGGTACCACATCTTTGCTTCTGTATCTCTTGCGAGCCTTGGCCACAGGAGAAGCCTGACCAACATACTGTGAATTGTACCAGAGAGAACTGAACAATGATCTGCCTGAAACTGCACTGAACTATATCCAGTTTACTGGCATCTGTCTACACCTTGAGTGTTCCCAGTTTAAAATTTCAAGATTTAACTTGACACTTGAAAGTCAAAGTGAAGTCGCTCAGTCGTGTCCAACTCTTTGCGATCCCGTGGACTATAGCCTGCCAGGCTCCTCCAGAATCCCCGCCATGGGATTCTCCAGGCAAGAATACTGGAGTGGGTTGCCATTTCCTTCTCCAGGGGATCTTCCCAACCCAGGGATCGGACCCGGGTCTCCTGCATTGCAGGCAGACGTTTTATCCTCTGAGCCACCAGGGAAGCCCTAACTTGACACTTATTATCTGTTAAACACAGCTGTCCCTCAGTATCCATGAGGATTGGGTCCAGGACCCTCCATGGGTACCAAAATCTAAGGATGCTCAAGTCCCTTACAAAAAATGGCATACTAACTGCACATAACCTATGCACATCCTCCTCTATATCTAAATCATCTCCAGATTACCTATAATACCTGAAACAAAAAGTTGTTGGTGTATGGCAAGTTTAAGTCATGCTCTTTGGAACTTTCTGGAATATCTCCCCAACCCCCAAATATTTTCGATCTGTAGTTGGTTGAATCCACAGATAGGAACCTGTGGATAGGGAGGGCCAACTATTATCTACCAGATAAATGATTCTAGTAAATACTTTTAGGATTAATTCAGTTAATTCACAGTTAGTGAAATGGCATTTCACCAGAATAAAGTTATAATATAGTAGTTAAATAACAACATGGAACACAATGTCAATTTCAGTAAAATGCATTACATAAAAGTACATTAAAAAAATAACTAAAGAGAAACCCAAACTGGAGAGGTAAGAGGTTTATAAAAACAACTGAATAAGAACAATTATTTACCTCACAAATGCTACAGTAATGTGCTGGTTCTTCTTTTGTTCGCCCATGCCATATAATCTCTTTTCCTGCAGCAATGAGAGCTTCCCTCAATGTCTGACACTGCTTCAGAGTTCTCAGAAGACAATACCTAGAGTATGGGGGAAAGTTATTTGTGACCAGCAACTGAATATTGAATATTTTAAGCATGAAAGATGTATCAACAGAAGTAATGCCAAGAGATTCTGTTCTAGTATCTGTAAGTTCAATTTTATTTCATCAATTTCTCAGATAGTCTCCAATTTAAAAAATAAGACTAATGCTTAGCAGGTCTGATAATGATAATTATTAGATCATTTACAGTTGAGAATAACTGGCATCTGAATATCAAAATATAATAACCTGACCCTGTGTTTAAATATAAGTTGCTAATTTGGGCTCTTATTTGGGCAAGTCAATTAACCTCTTTGGGAGTCAATGTCTCATCCTGGAAATAGGGGTCTGAATCCCAGATGTGAATTCTATGATTTTAAGTAAAGTAGGAAAGCACATTATTTCTATCAACACTACCTAGATACTTATAAACAGCATCACTAATATGGTTGCTTCTGAAACTTTTGATATATAAGCAAAAAAGTATTTATGGATAATAGTTACCACATAATACAAAAATGGTTTCACTGTAGTATTGAAGAAGACACTAAATTCCCTGATTTTGACTTGAATACCGTGAAATCTTTCATTCATATTAACATAATTGAACTTTCCTTATAATTTACACGTTTTCTAATCTCATGCTAATGATACAGTAAATTCTCACAATGTTTGATTTTCCTATAGTTTGCTATCATTACTTGGAGTTGTTTTGCTAAGTTCTCTTACTCTCCTGTGGATCTTAGAGGTTCAGGTTCTTCATTTGAATAGAGAAGTAAGACTAGATGATCTGTATGGCACTTTTCAGCTCTAAAATTTGTAGACAATGAAAACACCCTAAAGAAAAGGAAATGGGTTTAGCAACTGAATGCTGTTTGAAAGTAAAGGTCTTATCTGTTTTATGCATAGTCTATTCAGCACTTAGGACAGTGCCAAACATGTAGTAGATGCTCAATAAATATATGACTATGGAACCACTAATATTTAAAGTACGATAAATTATAGCATTTTAAATTTCTCGTAATTTATAGTTCCTTGCTATTTTATAAGTTACTAGGTTAAAGTATTATAACTTATCAGAACCCACATAAGTTAAAAGCCAGCATAAAAAAAAGATGATTAAAGACAGTCTGATAACTTATTTAATAAGCAAAAAGTAATATCAACTTTATAGTTCTAAGGCAAATTCCTTAAGCATCATATAGCAATTCTTGAGTATTTAACTTATTTATAAACAAAATTATGCCTTAAGACTACGGTTGCAAGTCAAAGAGCAAGTAAAAATTTAGAACATGGCAAAAACAGACAGCATATAAACTCAGGCTTTGCTGCTAGCTCTTAAACAGTACCTGCTTCTCCGTTTTTCCCTCCCTGTGTCCCATACATTTCATCTCTGAAGACACTGATCTAACAATAAGTTTTTAAAGCAGGGCTTCATAATAAGGTCTTTTTCACAGGAAAACAACGCCCACAACTCGGCAGATACCTTTGGAGATTTACAGACTCCACTAGGATCCCATGTGGGAAAATAAACGAAAATAATACAATAAAAATGAATAAGTAAACCAGACAGGGAATATGATATTAGATACTTGGCACATATGATACCATTTAAGGCTGGTGCAGGAGGCACTATTATCTCCACTCTACAAACCAGGAAACTAGGGCATTAGGACCCTGAGAAGCTGATACTATAAAGCTATTTTTAAGTAGTTGGACTGTTGTTGTTTAGTCGCTGAGTTGTGTCTGACTCTTTGAGACCCTAAGACTGTAGCTTGCCAGGCTCCTCTGTCCATGGGATTTCCGAGGCAAGAATACTGGAGTGGGTTGCTATTTCCTTCTCCAGGGGATCTTCGGGACCCAGGGATCAAACTTGTGTCTCCTGCATTTGACGGGTGGATTCCTTATCACTGAGCCACCTGGGAAGCCCTATTGTGCTAGGGGTTTGTAAAAGCAAAAAATCTCAAGTTTCCCCTCACTATCTTACACTGTACTATCGTCTTTTTGGTCTCCTTTCACATCTTCTTACCCACGCCCCTTTAAAAGATGAGGTTCTCAATCAGCACATTTCTCCCTCCACCAATACAGAGCCTCGGTTCTGTGGAGTCTTGCTCCACCCTTTACTCAGCAAATGAACTTTCGGTTCCAATGCTACCACTATTTTGGCAGGTAGATTGCAGTTTATAATTTATAATAGTTTCATTTAGAAAAAAGGTAATATACTACTCTTCTGCAAATAATAAAGGGTTAGAGCTAAGGCTGCTAAGAATAAATCCTAAGCCAACAGTATTCTGCTTCTGAAATCACAGTTCCAGAATTTTTATTTTGTGAGATACAGGAATCTAAGAAAACCAACAGCTCTATTAATCTGATTTGACAATGAATAACCAAATTGCGGTTTCCCCTTCGCCCATATGTTTTTTTCCTGAACAGTAAAATTTTTTGTTCCTTCCCATTTTCAAAAGGTAGTGGTTGGAATAGAAGAAGAATTGAGGGAGACAGAGGCTCTTCTGGAGTCCACAGCAATGAGCAGGTCCTCAAGAAGGAATCTGATTTAACTGAAGGGCAGGGGAAAATAAATAGAAAATAAAGAGATTTAAGGAAAAGATCCTAGGAAAGATACACATATAATAGTCAAAAGTTGACTTAACAGTAATCTGTTCTGCTTTCAATAATCCCAGACTGATTTTATATGAAGACAATGTTTGAGTGTATTGAGGAGCTAAAAAGTAAAAGTCAAATAAAATCAGGGTTGCAGTTTCCTCATTTTAGTTTTGTGGAATTTTAATAAGTTTATTGCACAGCAATTAAGAATTCAATTTGTTGAACCTATCAAAACAGCAACAGATTCAGACATGGTGAATAGATTTGTGACTGCTAAAGAGGGAGGGGGAGGGGAATTGGGGAGAGATGGACTGGGATTTTGGAGTTAGCGGATATAAACTATTACACATAAAATGGATAAATGACAAGGTCCTACGTATAGCACAGGTAACTATTCAGTATCTTGAGATAAATCATAATGGAAAAAGACTGCAAGAAAGAAAGTATGTATGTGTGTAACTGGGACTTCCCTGCAGGTTCAGTGGTTAAGACTCCACGCTTCCAATGCAGGGGGCGCGGGTCTGATCCCTGGTTGGGGAACTAAGATCTCACATGCTAAAAGGTATGGCTAACTACATATATGTAACTAAATCACTTTACTGTATGGCAAAAATTAACACAACACTGCAAATCAACTATATTTCAATAAAAAAATTCAATCTGTCAAAAAGCAAAATAATAAATTACTAGCAAAAAGTTTAAGAAGATAGAAGATGCTGTTTCAAATGCATCTTAGGGACCGGGTCAGAAATTTCAGCATTTCAGGAGCTAGAGAAGTTGGGAATCAAATTTTCCTTTGACTTTGCAAGATCAGTCAGGATCAATCTGGTTTTAGGACTAATGTTTTTAGTTGTTTGAATAAAAGACTACACAAAAAGCAGGGGCTATTAAAGGCAGATTTGGCTTGGAAGAAAATCACAAGAGGCTGACTGAGGGCTGGATGTATTTGAGGTTATAGAGAAGAACATAATCCAACCAAAACCCCATTTGGCAAAAATGAAACCTAAAGTGGGACGGAATTTTAGAAAATGGCCTGCCGTAGGCGATAGAAATGAAAATATACTTGAAATATTACAATAAAAAAACTGAAGACAATGAGGACAAATGATTATACACAGTATATTCATAAATCAATACATTAGGCAAAAGACAGACAAAGTATGTCATGGATGCTAAAAGGAGAGGGAGGTAGAACTCACCAAAGTTTTCATAAAGAAGTTGCCAATTAAAAAAAAACAATAAGAAGTTGCCGATTTAGATGAGACAGGAAGGAGAAGTGGGAGGAAGGCACCTTCCGGGCAAAAGGAACTCCATGAGCAAAGGTAGCGTGGGGATTATTTAGGGACTAAACAACGGTTCTTATGACTTTAATCTTGGGATGAGGTTTCCGGACTAGAAAAATAAAAGAGTGAAGCCAGAGTGATATTAGATTATGTTAAAGTTAAGAAAACACTGTGATTACTCTGACATTTTGGGGGTAACCTAAGGTTTTCAAAGTAAGTTCCCAAATATTGGTGTGGAGATAATAAGCAGCATGGTTTAACTTGGTATGGCACTTCTAAAGTCTTTATGGTAACAATCTCTGCCACTAAGAAGTACATGATAAATAACTTTTAAAAGTGTACCAAGAAGTACCTTGCCTTGCCCAATCTGTCTTACTGAAAGAGCCATGTAGGCAAAGTGAGCCAAAAGGTAAGCCCTCAAAACTTGCCACCTGTCACTCCAGAGGTAGATTCACCTCGACAGCAGTTGAGTATCTGAATGCCAGTAAATCATCTAACAGTTTCATTTAAACCAACCACATGGCTGAAAATCAAGGTCTCAGTCAATGAAGAAATGAGTATCTTAAGAATTTTAAACTCTCAGAAAAAACAAGCATGAAAGCAAAGTATGTGTTAACCATGAGAATGGAGAGCTTTTGGATTTTTTAGATTTTGTTTGCTCAGTGTTATCACAAAACACTGTATGGTTAAATATAACCCAGGGACAACAGCACTAGAATCTATGCTATGTGGTGATACCACTTACTCAGTTATTAGGCCAATAAGCTATGACTGTAGAGTTGTAGAACACTTCATATATTCACTGAAACATGGGAATCAAAGGAAAAAGGTAACAGTTTGCTTTAATTTATACTCAAAAACTCAGTGCTAGTGATAAAGTATATATTATATAGATAACAGGGTAGATAGGATAATAATCTATAATATGTGTGAAAAAAAAGGGGAAACAAAAGTATTATTAGTTCTAAAAGAGATCAAATCTAGACTAGGGTGTCCCTAACTTGTCTGGATCATAGGATTCATCTAGATCACTGTGAAAGAGATTCCCAGGGTTCTTCACACAGAGCTTTGAATTTACTTATTAGGAATAGAGTCTAGAAATGAATTTTAATAAGAGTCTCAAGTGATTCTTATGATTAGGCAAGTAAAAACTAGTTGAACCTCTTACTTCATTGGAAACAATGTCTAAAATCTGTTAACGATATTTTTCAGCAAATCACTATGTTTTTATGATCAGAGCCATAAGAGATCACAGAGAAAAAGCCACAGAAAAAGCTCCTATGAAAGAGCACAGATTCTGGAGTTAGACTGCCTGGGTTCCTACCCCAGCTCTATACATAAGTCTTAAGTTTCCTCAAATGTAAAGAGGGCACGTCTAACTATGTACTATTCTGAGTACATATGTTACATACATGCTTAGATTAGTGCCTACAAGTTAGTGATCAATATTTGAACTTAAGTGGAAATTTTCAATTGTGCTAAAATAATTATTTATTTTATATATCCTAATATATCACTGCAGATGGTGACTGCAGCCATGAAATTAAAAGACGCTTACTACTCCTTGGAAGAAAAGTTATGACCAACCTAGATAGCATATTCAAAAGCAGAGACATTACTTTGCCAACAAAGGTCCGTCTAGTCAAGGCTATGGTTTTTCCAGTAGTCATGTATGGATGTCAGAGTTGGACCGTGAAGAAGGCTGAGCGCCGAAGAATTGATGCTTTTGAACTGTGATGTTGGAGAAGACTCTTGCAGGAGTCCCTTGGACTGCAAGGAGATCCAACCAGCCCATTCTGAAGGAGATCAGCCCTGGGATTTCATTGGAGGGAATGATGCTGAAGCTGAAACTCCAGTACTTTGGCCACCTCATGCGAAGAGTTGACTCATTGGAAAAGACTCTGGTGCTGGGAGGGATTGGGGGCAGGAGAAGGGGACGACAGAGGATGAGATGGCTGGATGGCATCACCGACTCGATGGACGCGAGTCTGAGTGAACTCCGGGAGTTGGTGATGGACAGGGAGGCCTGGCATGCTGCGATCCATGGGGTCGCAAAGAGTCGGACACGACTGAGCGACTGAACTGAACGGAATATATTTTAGAGGATAATAAGATATATTAACATGGAAAGACAGTCATAGTTCAGTGAACTGAAGGAAGAGTTCAGTAGCTTTGCTTTAATTGTCTTCCTTAATGCATTTCTTTGTGTGGGCACTGGTCTACTTTACGGATAGCTAATGGTTCAGAAAACTCAACAGCTAACACTTTAGCAGGGATTACCTATCAGCCAGCTAAGAAGATACACAGACAGCTAAGAGATCATATCTAACCCATTTATTCTTTTCTTCCTTTACGCCTAGTTTCATCAACAAGAATAAATATCTCACTGCATGGCCCAAGTCAAAACCCCAGAAATCCTGATTACCCTCTCACCTCCACCACTCAATTAATCCATACATCTATTTTACCTTCTATCCTTTGTCTTCCTTCTTATCTGAAATATAATAAATACCTTCTAATATGCCTCTAAATCTTCTGCCCTCCACTGAGTACTTATCTTGCTGGCAAGTGATCTACCATGCAAATTTGATTATTAAAAAGATTAAAAATTCTAAAGGCTTCTCATTAGCAGCTGCTGTCAATGTTAAGTCTCCTTGAAATGTTTAGCAACAAAATTTTAAATCTATACTCTTTAGCTGATATAAATGATCCAGCAGGGCTTAATCCTGAGAGACATTTCAAAGTTTGGTCTAAAGAAGGAGAAACTAAGCTTGCTTGCAGTATATGGGATATGTGGAAAAAAGTTTATGTTCATTAAAAAGGTGGAAGGAAACCAAAAGAGATGTTAATGCACTAAGCTTCCACTAAAATGTTCCTAAGGAGTTAGGCTATGAACTTTTCAAGTCAAGTTCACTGCAGTATAAAATGAAAGAAGTAACCAAGATAATGAGTATTCCTCTGACTCATGACAATGTAGGAGACATCTGGAAGAATGTGAAGGAGAGTATGAAGATGACTGTATTTTAGAAACACAGCTAGGATGTAGAAATTTTGAGATTTACTAAATGACTTACTCAGATGAATGACTTTATGAAATTGCAAGGCTCCAAAAGACTCAACTTGAATTTAAAAGCACAAGAAAAAAACAAGAATGGTATTGACTTTTAAAAATAACTACAGGTAATTCATGCTCAAAATGATAACAAAGGATTAGTAGATGACAACAGGAGAGAACATCATGTCCCATTATTAATCACTCGGTACAAATACAGTTCATAATTTTTTATAATCCCACAAATTTTTCATAAACTCACTGGTGTTGAAACTTGATCTGGGGCTTTTTAGAGTTTTTACTTAGCTCATGAGAGTGACTATTTATGTTTACTGTAGAAATATTAATGTATTTGATTCTAGCATACTGCCATAAACTGGTAGGAGGGTAAAATAAACACACTGTATTATCTTTCTAAATCCAAAGAATTCAGAATATCAAATCGTATTTGGTCTAAGGGGTTTGGGATAAAGGACTCTGGAGCTGTAGTACTACTTCCATGAAGCCTTTTCTAAAATGTTCCCCTCTCTAAGAAGTACCTTCCTCTGTGCTCTCCCATGGTTTTCATTTTAAAACAGTATTTCCATCATTAAACCAAAGATCATGTATTTTTAACATTTTGACTATTCCCCACATTATTTTAAGCAGTCTGAGAAGTGAACAGATCCTTCTGTCACCTAGCATGATACCCGAGTTCCAACTCAGTTTATAGATTAAATAAATCAAAGAATGAAAAGAACTGGGTAGAGCTGAATGAGTGAGTGTACATGAAGGCAAAGGTAAATTTTGCTTAGATTCTTTATGGTTGGGCATACTTTTATTTAACCATGAAAACCTAAAAAATCACACATTGTAAGTTCACACTATTTAAGAATTAAAAGCAGTAATGCAAGGAGAAAGTTAAGAAAGAACATCTTTGCAAATCTTTTCCATTCACTTCTTACATCTAGCAGATATTTTTCTTTGAAAACAGCCTACAATTCATATCATCAAATGTACAATGAATCAATACTTTACTGAAAGATAATTCAAAGGAGGAGAAAGGTGGGTGTAAAAATTGCAGTTCATAGTAAAGATGGCTTTAAGATACCAAGTGGTAAAAATAAGTAGAAAATTCAAGCACACATCTAAATAAAATGGAGAAACGGCTGACAAGGGACGTGTGGGTCAGATATAAGGTACAAATGGGGATATGAAAGAAAGTTTGTATCTGCACCTTTGTGTGTTTAGAATAGTTTGTTGTTGCTGGTGACCTCAGCAAGAGAAGTGACAGGAGCATACTGAGTCAAAATACTGTGGATGGTGGAGTGAACAGGAAGGAGATGAAGAAAATGACTCAAAGTAGAGGGAAGGAATTATAAGGGAGAACCATTTCTTAAAAATTTGTATAGCTCACAAGCCAATGCAAGTACTACTTTGTTTACTGGCAGAATACTAGATTTAAAGAGCAAAGCGATGATGTGGATACAGTTTTACAGTGAAACTGAGCTTGTGGGAAAAGACCCCCTCTCTATTTCTGTAACAATATATTCTCTGTGTTCTCTTCCAACCTTTACCTAGTTCTCCTATTTGCTTTTCTTAAATCGAAGTATTTCCCCAAGTTCTGTCCCCAGCTCCACCCCTCCCCTTCCTCTCAAGACCATCTCAAACCACTAGCTAGAAGAACCCCTAGTCAGTCAGCTTTGCTCTCTGGAATCCTGCATTTCCTACGGCTTCTGAAAAACTACAGCTTCTGATAAACCAGCTTCTATACACTATTTCCCTGGCTCTTCAAACCTGTTGCTATTTCAAAATGAAGCTCCATGTCACAGATACATGCAAGTAGCTTTTACCTAAGACAGATATGGGCTTAAATCTTGGCTCTAACCATGACCATGGGATGCAGAGAGGCACACCTGAAATACAGACTGGGAACCATTTTGCTCAGTGCCTGGCTAAGGATCAAGCTCAGTTTACTAACATTATTACTAAACCATTTAGAACCCAGAATTTTATCTTATCAGCCAGGAGCTAATTCCATTTAACTACCAGAAACATCTTTATGAAACTCAAACTAGATCTTATTAGTTAAAAACTTACTCAAAGCTCTCCAACAGAAAAAACTTAAGTCTGGCACTCAATACGTGATTTGCCACTAAGAACTTTCTACTACTCATCACACACATTGTGCTCAAGCCAGAATGTACCATCAACTGTTTCCAGCACGTACACACAAACACACACTCACACACACAGAGTAGAGCTGTATCATACAATATATATGTTTCAGAGAATTCCTTGGTGGTCCAGTGGTTAGGACTCCAAGCTCTCACTAAATATACATATTTCAACTTGTGCAAATATACAGTAGGGAAGTCAGGAGGGAGGAGGGCAAAGGAGGTAGGTGTTAGGGAGAAAATGAGAGCAGGAGGAAGTGAAGATGTCTAAAGTGAGTGTGAATTTACCACCTCTAGACAGTTGGATTTCCTCTAAGCTTCTCGCAATGTAAGCAGCTTATCATGCCGAGTAAGATTTCAGAGTTAGTGTAACAGGGCTTCTCCACAAAAGTTAAATATTTTGCCTGGTGCTCTACTAAAGAAAAGGGATTTATTCCCTCATTTGAGGAAAACACGACTGTGCTGGACCAAAGGAGACATGGTACTATTTAATGGATGAAATGAAGAACCTTTCTAATGGTCCAAGAGTTTGGTCTTAAATTGGCACCCTTTACACAAAATATCTGCCTACCAGAATACATAGAACTGCGCTGACTCTGTGGTGCTGGAAGGTACTGAGTGGATCTGTTGTGTTTCTTTCAATCTGTTTATTTCATGCATTATCTTTTACTTCAAGACAGGAACTATGCCGTGTGTGTGTATATATGTATGTATGTATGTATGTATGTATGTATGTATGTGTGTGTGTATATATATAAATATATATATATATAAAAACACTCTCAGTGCCTAACCCAGAGCCTTACATATAGTCAGCAAATACTCATTAAATAAAAAGAAAGCACAAATAAAAGAAGCAATATTGGCTGGTGAAATCCCAAGTGTATTTAGGGAATTGGGATCAAATGGTGGGTAGATTAGACCAAAAGGCACAGGAGTCAGAGATCAAATTGCCAGCATCCTTTGGATCATAGAAAAAGCAAGAGAATTTCAGAAAAACATCAACTTCTACTTCATTGACTATGCTAAAGCCTTTGACTGTGTGGATCACAACAAACTGTGGAAAATTCTTCAGGAGATGTGAATACCAGACCACCTGACCTGCCTCTTGAGAAACCTATATGCAGGTCAAGAAGCAACAGTTAGAACTGGACATGGAACAACAGACTGGTTCCAAATAGGAAAAGGAGTACGTCAAGGCTGTATATTGTTACCCTGCTTATTTAACCTATATGCAGAGTACATCATGCAAAATGATGGACTGGATGAAGCACAAGCTGGAATCAAGATTGCCAGGGGAAATATCAATAACCTCAGATATGCAGATGACATCACCCTTTTGGCAGAAATGGAAGAACTAAAGAGCCCCTTGATGAAAGCAAAAGAGAA
Organism: Capra hircus; assembly: GCF_001704415.2. Taxonomy (NCBI): domain Eukaryota; kingdom Metazoa; phylum Chordata; class Mammalia; order Artiodactyla; family Bovidae; genus Capra; species Capra hircus. The sequence continues at coordinate 27,207,826 of NW_017189516.1, read as the reverse complement.
GAGTGAAAAAGTTGGCTTAGGTCAACGTTAAGAAAACTAAGATCATGGCATCTGGTCCCATCTTTCCATGGCAAATAGATGGGGAAACAGTGGAAACAGTGACAGACTTTATTTTGGGGGGCTCTAAAATCACTGCAGATGGTGACTGCAGCCATGATATTAAGAGACGCTTACTCCTCGGAAGGAAAGCTATGAGCAAACTAGACAGCATATTAAAAAGCAGAGACATTACTTTGCTGACAAAGGTCCGTCTAGTCTAAGCTATGGTTTTTCCAGTAGTCATGTGTAGATGTGAGAGTTGGACCATAAAGAAAGCTGAGTGCCGAAGTATTGATGCTTTTGAACTATGGTGTTGGACAAGACTCTTGAAAGTCCCTTGGACTGCAAGGAGATCCAACGAGTCTATCCTAAAGGAAATCAGTCCTAAATATTCACTGGAAGGAATGGTGCTGAAGCTGAAACTCCAATACTTTGGCCAACTGATGCAAAGAACTGACTCATTTGAAGAGACCCTGATGCTGGGAAAGATTGAAGGTGGGAGGAGAAGGGGATGACAGAGGATGAGATGGTTGCATGGCATCACTGACTCAATGGACATGAGTTTGAGTAAACTCCAGGAATTGGTGATGAACAGGGAGGCCTGGGATGCTGCAGTGCATGGGGTCACAAAGAGTTGGACATGACTGAGTGACTGAACTGAACCCAAAATATGAGTCACTTCCAGTCTTTAGAGCTGTTACATATAAATGGTTTCCATACTGTACCATCCCTTTACCTTTAGGTGATCTGAGTTACCCTCTAGTTTAATGCCCATTTTCAACTTACTATCATCTTGGGTGACTTTACATAATTTTTTCTCCAGAAAGTAACCTCAAACTTACTCTTCAGCAAAAAAGACCAATCTGAGACATAATAGGACAATCCTACTACCAATCACATTTACAGAGTATGGTACCTAAGATCTAGCATTTTAAAGGCTTTGTATATTACTTCCTATGGCTTGTTTTTTGTTATCTTTTGTCTCCCCCATCACTTCTGTCTAGGACTAGATAAACTAGTGTAAATGATACAGGAATAAAATAATACACAGCTACATAATTTCTGTTTGAATAATATTTTAGATTTGGGTTTGAAATCACTTTAAGAAGCTAGGGTTCTTTCCAAAAGACAATATTTTGAAAACAACACATGCTGGTCAAATTAATACAGCTATAGGAGAAATACTTTAAGGTAAGTACTATTTTAACAAAGATGAAGACAAACTAATTTTATTAGTGAGTATAAAGCGGTGTATTTCAAAACGAGTTTTTGAGATCAATTCTTTAAAGATACTGGTCAAACAAATACGTTTGGGAAATACATTATAATCCTTTCCCCCCACTCAAAAATTATACCAACCCTTACAGTCTCTGAAACATTTTACCAAAAATTAAAAAAAATAAAGGACATGTTGAACTTTATGTGATGTGAAAGCATCTCAGTCGTGTCCGACTCTTTGCGACCCCATGGACCCATGGAATTCTCTAGCCCAGAATACTGGAGTGGGTAGCCTTTCCCTTCTCCAGGGGATCTCTCCAACCCAAAAATCGAACGAACCCAGGTCTCCTACATTGCAGGCAGATACTTTACCAGTTGAGCCTCAAGGGAAGCCTGTTGAATATATAATCCATCATTCCCATATTTCTTTGACCAGAGTTCCCGACCTTTTGGGGTTAGAAGTAGTAGTAGTAGAAAACACTCTGGGGAAACACTGCTATATAGCACTGTTTGAAAATATTACTCTTAAAAAAATTTATAAGGTAGCTAGGAGAGAAACTGTGATAATAAATGAGACGCTTATTGGGATATACGTATTCATGTACCCTGTATTAAGTGTTTAAAGCAGATAAGAAAAGGGACAATTAGAAGATGGATGATTTAATTAAAATTAAAAAAAAATAACATTTAAGCCAAATGCCTATATTAAATGCTAATTTTCTGTACCAGAAAATATTCTGATGCCATTCCCTCCCTCTGATACTAAGTGCAAGCTTTCAATATTAAAACTAAAGTTTCTCCTAGGTATTGAGTGGTTCAGCACAGGTTTGTGAATCTACTGGTTTAGAATTATTTGTGCCTTTGTTCCTCTTTGTACCACAGTGTACTGACTATTTTGAAGGGAAAAATACTGTTAACATGTGGATTCTCTCATATTATGTTTTGTTAAACATCTGGACCATTTTGTTTTGATGTCAACATAATTCTATGGGGCGGGACAAAGTACTGAATAGTTAACACTCCCCAAAAAGAGAGGGACTATAGCAGTTTTAGAAAGCACTTACTTAATCATTTCAAAAAGCTTTGGATCTGAGACCTTGATATTTCGTGCCATATTCCAGGAAAGATGAACCATGGGTACTATTGACTTCACACTTTGCAATTTGTTCCATTCGTACCGTTCCACTGCCAATTTATACTGGCAGGCTAGGAAAAAAAAAACAGTTATAAAGCAACCCAAAGTACCAAAGATATGAAGATAACCACTATCACTTTCTTAGGTGATACCATCAACACCAATTTTAAAAATTGCAAAATATTACAAAATTATTTTTAAGGTTAAAAAAAATAATTGTGATAATAGTTGTGATCATGTAAAGAGTGCTTACTATAACTTTGTGCCACACACTGTGCTGAAGTATTTCACGATATTATACCATTTAATCTGTGCCGTTATCTTATTAATTTTATCATTTTCATTATACAGATGAAGAAATTGAGGCCCAGAGAGGTTCTGTAACTTGCCCAAAGTTGCAAAAGCCAGGTTCTGGTCCTAATCCAGGTTTTCTGGCTTGGGAGGCCATAATCTTAATACTGCCTAAAGGCAGGCATAATTCAAATAGATTTTAACATAATAAGGCTAAATATATATGACATATCAGATAATGAAAGATTTCAAAGAATGTATAACCACTGTACTTTGCTTTCTCCCATAAAGGGTTTCCTTTATAAAACAAAATCAAGCACTCTAAAAAATTATTTAAAGTATGTCTTTCTTATATATAAATTTATCATTTGGTGAGATCTACAGTCTTGGATTTCTATTTGGTAACTTACTATCTTATACTACAAGTTTAATTTTTACTCAAGGAGACATTCTTCCTCTGATTTCTAGTGAGCTACATTCCAAGGAAAAACGAATAAACTCATCAGATACAATCCTTTATAAACTAAAGTGTTTTTCTTAAAGCCATAGTCTTTAAAATACCTGTAAGTGGACCAACATTCCAAGCAATGTTGTTGCACCAGCCAATAGCCTGAACCCAATGCACAGTGCCTGCATTTATCCAGACCAAATCTCCAGGTCGCTGAATAAACCTATACACTGGAACATTTGCTTCATAAAGATCTTCAAGGTTGGGCCACCAAGAACCCATTAGGAAATTCAAATTATTTCTGAAATAAGAAAAAATATTACAAATGGATCAAGTATTTTAATAAGCTCCTTACATGACTGAAAGGCAATGTCAGAAGTTTTAAAAAATACAGTTATTCTTTGCACTGAAATGTACAGCTTATGCAATGAGAAACTGTAGTATATAAAGTGAGTGAAATTAATTACAGTTAAATAGTGGATTACTTTTCTAAATATCAGTATTACTACCTTCAGTTGATTTTTCAAAGATCCAAATGAAATCAAAAGCTATTTTAAGTAACACTTACATACATTAACCTTTAATTTCATTTCACTAAAGTCTATTTTGATTAAACCCTTCTCCTTGGTGCACCTAGAAATCTCTAAAAGGCAAATGGAAGGTGGGGTTGGCATCAAGCTATTTAAATCCATAAACAGGAACTCTATGGCACATACAAGTTCATTTTCTGAGGAAAAGTAGAACAGAAAGCAGAAATGTTCTCTATTGCTATTTTGAATCCTAAGCAGGAAAGGAGGATAGCATATCAGTCTCTGTACAGTTTTGATGACTGACTGACTAAAATGATGCAGTTAAAAAATGAACACTCATACACATGCACAAATATTGATAACAATCACCAGCACCACCACTACACTTTAGAAACAACATGTTACTAAGCTTTTCCTTTAAAATCTGGCTTTTAATTCTATTTCATCATAATATGAAATATTTTTACAACTACAGTTTAGAAAAACTTGTCTGTAAAGCGGAATATGTTTATAAACAAATCCTAGCCCTACTTATCCCATGTGTTGCTGTTTTAAAACTGAAGAAAACTTTCTATCCAAAAGCAAGCAAGCAATCAACACCATCTAATAATCAACAGCTAGGGTAAAAAAAAACAACCCAAACTAATAACAATGACAAAAAATCAAGTATCTTCTCTACCATATAGTCAAGTGACTGGTTATTTCATGACAAATATTAAGTCATAAAACAAACTATACAGATATGGTAGCATCAGTTAATATCACAAGTAACAATCCTTCTACAAAACAAAATTACACTGAAATGTAGAGGTAGCAAGTGGTATTTCTGAAACTTAGTTAAATTTACCTAACTCTTCAGACTTTTTTATTATCCCCACATTCAAGCTTTTTAGACATCATCTGCCTATTCCAATTATGTAATCCCAGGTTACCTCTCCATTCAGATAGAAAAGAACACTAAATCCTAAAAATAGTCATTCCTACTCAGAAATAATGAAAAAGAATCACTGTACTGTACCTACAACAATATACTAAATAGTATCTCAAAGTTTAAGAAATATAAATATTTCTGAAACACCATAGAGATTTTCTGTACGATACAGTTCTTTCTCTGCTACCACCAGACTGCTGGTCCAGTAAAGATTAAAATGGATCAGGTTATTTCATAAGAGCATTTGACTCTTTAAAATTCCACATCTTGAACTTTCTTACAATTAAAGGAAACCTATGTAGCAAAGAAAATAAAAGGTGATTACCTTCTGCTTGTATATAAAGAAATTCTGTTGTATTATGGTTGTTTTTGCAACTATATTTATATAGTATATATATTTATATATATATACTATATATAGTAAAAATGTAAACTATATTTATATTTCATACTAAATCAAGATATTTACAGCAAGGATCTTTTAACCCAAAATTTGCAAACTATAAGTCAGTATGTATAATAGGTGTATAATTAATTTTCAAAGTCTCGCATATATGAATGTTTTAGGTGGTTTTCCCTCTTTATCCTACTGGGCTAGAAAGGAAATAACACCAGATGTATGTATAATTTATATTTTTAGCTATAAGAATTTTCCAATTTTATTACAAATGGAAAAAAAAATCAGGATCTTAAGTAATGGAGTAATTTTTTAAACAAAATAAGACAAATAAACAATTCCCAAGTACCCTTTAACAGAAGATAATTAAATGAAGAGTTTCTACGAACTTAAGGAAAGGTACACTTCCACTATGTGAATTCTTTCAATTCTAGGTGACAATATCTGAAGCTATTGTTTAAATCTTATAAAACTGCTTTGTAAGAAAAGTTGCCAATGTAATTTTAAAAAGAATTTGTAACATCATGATACAGCAAAGAGTAATACATTCAAGTTTAAGTTATTAACAACCTCTAAGGGTGCTCAATTATAGAATTCCTTCCATTTCTAAAGCCATTTATCTAAGAACAATGTTTCTTTCACATAAACAAGTATTTATTATACATCAACTGCTTAATTAACCCACTAAACAACTCAACTTTCTACCCATTAAATTCAAGACTATCACTATCGCATGAAGTGGTTTTAAGGTATCTTTCTTAAAATACTCCCAATAACACAAAATAATAGGTTTATAATCAAATCATTTTATAAATCAATTTCCTGCTGAATGGTAAGTGAAAACTGCTTACATGCATTAGGATATCCAGCTTAGTAAGTTGCCCTTTACAATAATTGTTTTCAAATAATTATGTTTAATAAAATTCAGTTTGGAAACCTACTTTTCACAGAAGTCATTCAGAACACCCCAGTAACCTTCTGGAACAACAAACCATTCACAGTCACCTGGACCAATATTAATGTTAACTGAACAGAAATTGTTATTTTCTTGATGACCTGAAATGTTAAAAGAAAAAATAAATCAGCATACAATAAATTCTATAGAAAACTGTCTTAGAAATGTTCAAAAGAAAATGCTCCTGTGTTATTCAGTTGTTTATCAGTATATGTCAAATCTTAGAGCTGAGTTTGGTCAACTCCTAACTTTTTCAGTAGCAGCTCTGTGGAAGACAACCTAAATCATGGTTAAAAGCTTAGGCTGTGAAGCCAGGTTCCTTGGCTTAGTTATTATGTGACACTGGGCAAGTTTCTAAACCTTTCTGATTCAGTTTCCTATAAGATTTGGTGATAATGATTCCAATAAGTCAATGGGTTGTTCTAAGGAACAATGAAATAGACTGCTTTGAATACTGCCTAATGCATGGTAAGTAATAAATATTAGCTATTATTGATATTATTACCACTTCTTCCTTGTGAACTAATTCCCATTTCTCACAAGTGGCATTAGGACATCAGTAGAGAGGCAAGAAGTCTGATTTTCAAACTGTATGCAGTGGCAGGAATGGTGCCAACAAAAATGGCCAAGGAGGGAACTTGGGGAACTCGCCAAAAATACCAAACAATAAAAATAACAAAAACACTGGTGAAAACTGTCAGAAGTAACCTCATCAGAAATTTGGACAATATAGTCAAAGGTTTACAGAAACAAACAACTGAGCAAAAGAAAGGTGACTTAAACACAGCAGGATATCTGTACGTCACTCACCACATCTCCATTTCTACCACTGCTGTGACAGTGAACTTAAAAAATAGTACTGTGAATTCCTGGTGTGAGGGCCCCTGGTTCTGGAGGGAGCACAGTAGATCTTGTTCCCAAAGAATTCTGTTCTTCTGTTTTGTCTACCCTACAGTTTCCCCAAAAGGCTGACAGAAAAGGGATTTCTCATTCTTTCACCTACCTCAGAGTTCTATCAGCACAAGTATTTCAATGCAGGAGGCCCTCAAAGAACATTGCAAGACTAAGAACAAGCTGATGCCATCAAGGGCAAAAAAAACAAACAAAAGAACCACCTGAAGCAAACAACAGACATCCCAAACGTTTGGATGGAAAAGCTGGGGAGTGAGATTTCATAGGAATAAAGGCTTTGAAAAGTTCCTCTGGATACTGCAGAATTTAGAAGCCACATGCATGCCTAGGGCAAGAGGCATTTAAAGAAATCTGTCATATCGCTGCTGAGATAATTAATGGAAAGGACACTTCAGTGCCCATATATGACAAGGAATATAGTCTTTGTAAAAACAGTGTGACTACTACATATAAAAGCGATTCCATGTGGCTCACAGGGTAAGGAGTCTGCCTGCAATGTGGGAGACCCGAGTTCGATCCCTGGGTCAGGAAGATCCCCTGGAGAAGAATATTGCAACCCACTCCAGTATTCTTGCCTGGAGAATCCCTTGAACAGAGGAGCCTGGTGGGCTACAGTCCACAACCGAGTCGGACACGACTGAGTGACTTCACTCTCACTACATATAAAAATAGATAACTAATGAGTACCTATTGTATAGCACAGGGAACTCTACTCAATACTCTGTAATGGCCTAAATGGGAAAAGAACCTGAAAAAGAACAGATATATGAATAACTGAAAAAAAAAAAAAATGTGGAAAGTCACTAAATGAATAAACAACTATAGCCCATAACAAGCAACAGTAACAAACCTTAGAAAAGAGAGGAGAATTTGATTTCTGCTAACTGCCACAACATAATATTCAAAATGTCAAAACACTAGCTGAGCACTATGCTAAAGGGACAGAGGCTTCAGAGACCACATTCTACAAATACTCAAGAAAGCAGTTTTCAACAAAAACTCATGAGGTATGTAAAGAAACAAATTATGGTCTAGTTTTAGAAAGAAAAAAAAAAGAAATTAACAAAAGGTATTCCTGAAAAGGCACAGACACTGGACTTCAGAGACAAATACTTTATATCAACTATCTTAAAATATACTTAGAGTTAAAGAAAACCATGCGCAAGAACAAAAGGAAACAAGAATGATGCCTCAACAAACAGATTATCAATCAGTTCACTTCAGTCGCTCAGTCCCGTCCAACTCCTTGCGACCCGATGGACTGCAGCACGCCAGGTTTCCCTGTCCATCACCAATGCCCGGAGCTTACTCAAACTCATGTTCATTGAGTCGGTGATGCCATGCAACCATCTCATTCTCTGTCGTCCCTTTCTCCTAATGGCTACTCCATTTCTTCTAAGGGATTCCTGCTCACAGTAGCAGATATAATGGGCATCTAGTTAAATTCATCCAGTCCAGTCCATTTTAGTTCACTGATTCCTAAAATGTCGATGTCACTCTTGCCATCTACTGTTTGACCACTTCCAATTTGCCTTGATTCATGGACCTAATATTCCAGATTACTATGCAATATTGTGCTTTACAGCATCAGACTTTACTTCCATCACCTGTCACAACCACAACTGGGTGTTGTTTTTGCTTTGGCTCCATCTCTTCACTCTTTCTGGAGTTATTTCTCCACTGATCTCCAGTAGCATTTTGGGCACCTACCGACCTGGGGAGTTCATCTTTCAGTGTCCTATCTTTTTGCCTTTTCATACTGTTCATGGGGTTCTCAAGGCAAAAATACAAAAGTGGTTTGCCATTCCCTTCTCCAGGGAACCACGTTTTTTCAGAACTCTCCACCATGACCCGTCCGTCTTGGGTGGCCCTACGTGGTATAGCTAATAGTTTCATTGAGTTAGACAAGGCTGTGGTCCATGTGATCAGTTTGGTTAGTTTTCTGTGACTGTGTTTTTTTTTGGTGTAGCTTTCTGTGATTATCAATGAAAAAATGCAAATAACAATAAGGAATGAGATAAAACTTTGAAGCTGAAAAAAACAGTAACTGAAATGAATTCAGTTCAGTAGATGTGACCAGGATAAAGAATCAGTAAATTTATAGACAGATCAAATGAAACTATATATTCTGAGGAGAAGAAAGAAAACAATGGAAAAAAAAAAACACCCACAGACCCTAGGAGACCCGTGGGACACGAGCATGCACGTGCATTGTAGGCGTCCCAGAAGAAGAGAAAGGGGCAGTAAGAATATTTGAAGAAATGATAGTAAAAAACTTCCCAAATGTGACAAAAGACATGGATCTCCATATCCAAGAAACTCAGGGAATTCTAAGTAAGATAAATTCAAAAATATTCATTCTAAGATAATAATACTGTACAAAGGCAAAGAAAATCTAGAAAGCAGAAGAAGAGAAGTGACTGTGACAGAAACAGGATTGTCAACAAAACAGCTCTTTTCATAACAGAAACCATGGGGTCCAGAAAGCTATAGCTTAACATATTTATGTTGCTGAAGAGAAAGAAAAACTTAATCAAAAAACTGAACTAAAAATCTGGCAAAACTATTCTTCAGAACCAAAGGAAAATTTAGTTAGTCTGCTCTATAAGAAATGCTACAGTTTTTCAGACTGAAATGAAAGAATGTAAGACAGTAACTCAAAGCTCTATGAAGAGATAAAGGACTAAGTTGAGGACTCACACTTCCCAATTTTAAAAATTACCTCAAAGGGAATCAAACCCATGTGGTATTGGAATAAAAATGGAGATAAAAATCAATGGAACAGTATCAAGATTCCAGAATTAAATCCATATATCTATGGTCAATTGATTTTCAAAAAGGGTGTCAAGGTCATTTGATAGAGGAAAAAAATAGTTTTTCCAACAAATGGTGCTGGGAAAACAGGTCAGCTATATATAAAAGAATACTGTTGGACCCCTGGCTCATACTATACACAAAAAACTAACTCAAAATGGATCAAAGACCTAAATCTAAGAACTATAAAAATCTAAGAAGAAAACACAGACACAAATTCTTTACAATTTTGGATTTTGCAATGGTTTCTTAAATATGACACCAAAAGCATGTGATGAAAGAAAAATATTAAACCATTAAAATTTAAAAACTTTTGTACATAAATGGACAATATCAAGAGAATGAAATAATAACCTACAAAATGTAAGGAAATACTGCAAATCATGTATCTGCTAAAGAATTAATATCCAGACTATATAAAGAACTCTTACAACTCAACAACAAAGGGGCAAACAACTCAATTAAAAAATTAAGAAGGAACTAGAGACAGACATTTTCCCCAGAGTAGATATACAAATGGCCAACAAGCACATGAAAATTAAAACCATACACACACACACTTAAAGTCAAATCTGCTGGGTCAGCTATAAGAAAAAAATGGAAAATAAGCAATGTACACAAGGATGTGGAAGAAAAATTGGAACCTTTGTACACTGCTGTCAGGAATGTAAAATGGTGTAGCTGTTGTGGAAAGCAGTTTCAAAATCTTCAAAAAATTAAAAATAGAATTGTCATATGACCCAGCAATTCTAATTCTAGGTATATAATCAAAAGAAGTATAAATAAGTATTTAAACAAATTCTTATACATGAATACACGAAACACTGTATCCAAAACAGCTAAAAAGTAAACATCCCAAATGCCCCTCAACTGATGACTGAAATAAATTGTTCTATATCCATATGGTGGAATATTATTTGACCATAAAAATTGAACCTGATACAGTATGGATGAACCTCAAAAACATGCTAAGTGAAAGAAGCCAGACACAAAAGGCAATATACTGTATGATTCCATTCACATGAAACATCCAGAACAAGTAACACTATACGGCTAGAAAGAAGAGACTAGATGTTGTCAGGGGCTAAGAGGAAGGGGGAAATGGGATGACTACTTAACGGGTATGGGGTTTCCTTACAGGCTAATGAAAATGTCTTGGAACTACACACCATAGTAACTGTATTAAATGTCACTGAACTGCATTCATCAAACGGTTTAATTTTGTTATATGAGTTTCACCTCAATTAATAAAAATGTAGCTGCTCTTGCCACACACTGTGCACACAACACCCTAGTCTTCTATGTATCACAGCATAATGTGAAGATAGTACTTGTAATACTACTGTCTCATCACAGGTAGATGGCTAGAAGTGTTCATGGCATGGACTCTAAGTAAAATTAAGCTGTAATTAAAATTAGAGACGTTGGGATCCCATCATCTAACTAAAAACCTTTTAGCGTAGAACCTGAGAGCATCTCCAGTTTAGAACATAGGCTAATCATAAAGTCCATTAAAGCAGGTAACATATTTATCTAGGTAAATCCAAAAACAAAGTGCTTGTCCCACGAAAAAGTATTCAAAGCAATTTAAAAACACTGAACCAAACTAACATTTCTTCTAATACTAAATTGTCTAATACAATAACCACTTAAGATACGGTAATGTGAACTGAGACGTGCAATAACTGCAAAGTATATACTGTATTTCAAGGGGCCGTTTCACTAATTTTGTATTGATTACATGTTAAAAAGATTATTTGGAAATAACTAGGATAAAATTAATTTCATTTTTCATTAATGTTACTATAAAATTTTAAGTCACATTTAAGTCTATTTAAGTCATATATATGACTTGCATTATATTTCTTTTGGATAGCACTACCTTAAGGGAATTCTTTAGAAAATTCTTTAAGGTTCCATAGGACATTTTGAAAAACTATACCTTGTATACAAACCAACCAAAAAACCCCCAACATTCTAGATAGAATTGACAAAGAAGTGATCTATCAAGTTTTCCTCCCCCTTGATTTGTAATGAAAAACTGCATTCTTTAAGAATACTATTTGCATAAAATAATTCAAATTGATGAGAGAAAATTTCAGTTGAAATGAATTTTAATAGAATCAATCCAATTTGACATACATAAGAAAAATGAACTACAGAGAATTCAAATAACTTGCTTAGCATTTACACTGGTGTCTAAATGACAGAGTGAAGAGTAGATAGATCTTCTACCATTTATTCCAGAACTGTTTCTACTTTGTTCAACTATTCATAAAATATCACAGAATTGGGCTTCCAATGGCCTGAAGACACAAACTACAGCCTAATGGTATTAATCCTGGCTGTATACTGTAATTCTCTGAAGAACTTCTATTTTTTTTTTTTTTTAAATATGGATGCTCGGCTCTCAATCTCCAGATATTAGTCAACTACACATATTTTAAAAGCTTATTAGAAAATTCAAATGAGCAGCCAGAACTGGGAACTACTGACCTACTTTACCCAGAAGCAAGCATAGGCCTATCTTGAAACAATTTTTTTAGTTACAATTCAATGAACAGGTAATAAAGAATGAAGCAATCTGGTCTTCAAACCATGGCTACTTCAAGGAGCAAACAGAAACACCTGAGGATGATATGCAGCCTGTAGGCATTGGTATAACTAAACTCTTGATCACCAGCACCCATCCTAATTGTTAAATATTTTGAACATCACCCTCTGAAATTTCATATCAATCAAAGGGAGCACAGAAAACATGATATATTAGTGCTGGACAGAATTCTAAATCTAAAACTAATGTAACTTCATTTTACAAATGTAAAAAAAAAAGACCCAGAGAAGAAAAGTGACTTCTCAAAGTGACAAGCCTAGTTGGTGGTGAAATCTGGACTAGACACCAGGATGAGGCTAGTAATGTCTCCACGTCAAGTGCTGTTGTAAACTGTACACTGCAATCCAATAAGGAGATTGCAACGTATACTTTCTTTGTTATACAAAATAGAAGGGAATGGATTAGAAAATGTATTATTCTAAAAAACTGTTTTTGCACTGCCATAATATAAAACATATTTCTTATCATGATTGTGGTAAAAGTTTAGGGTAACCCTGCCACTCTGCAGTAGATGGGATGAATAATAGTTGTTAAGTCACAGGGACTTCTTTTCCCAGGAATACTCTAATGATCAAGTTTTCAGATTACACTGTTGTTATTTCAGGGATATTACATTTTAAAAAAGATACTACCAAGGGGGAAAAAATTTTAATAATCTGAGCTCAGTTCAAGAGTCATATCTTGTAATATAAACAATCCTACCAGTTTCATTCATTATAAATGAAAAGAATCCAGTTCTCTTTTGCACGGTTCACATTTTGATCAATCTGTGTGTCAACTGTTAGTTCATAAAAGTTACCTGGTGTTCTGCTTCCTGGAACTTTCATGTATAGTTGAACTGTGTTCATACCCAGTATGGTATGACCAACGTGGCTTAGAAGATTTCCTGCTGATACAACACGCACAAAAGCAGGAAGTTTAGTCAGCTCATGTAGCTGCAATTTCCACCTGCAATAAAAAAACAAATCGAGTGAAACCCTGCTATAAATATGTGTAGTAAAAAACTTTAAGAACCTTATGTTCCAACCAAAAAAACAATCAAATCTATAAATATTTTACTCCTGCATAGGAAAACTCTGGAATACTTAAATTTTTAAACTTTGCAAAGAAAACATCCTAACAAAAAGCATTAAAATTAAAGAAAAAAATTGACTTCCTTACTTTTATAATTGTTGTATAATTTTATTTTACAAATATATTTTATAGAATTTTATGATTGTGCAACAACATATAGAAGGGTCTTGAAAATATATACAAGAGTTTTAAGTCAAAGAAAATAATTGTAAAACCTAGCATAAATGATTTGGCTAAAACCTGCATATTAATTTAGAAAAATGACAAGGAACAAAACAGAAGAGGAAATGAGACAGTTCTCAGTCATGCTAATAGGACACCTCTTTGCATCAGTTAACAGAAACACTACTAGATAGACTTACTTTTTGTCATCAGACAGGTCAATGTTGGTCCCAAACTTTATGGTTTTAAAGGGTCCTTTCCTTCTCCTCCCAGAACTTAAAGAGAGAGAGAATATTAGAAACATGCTTTTAAACAGAAACACTAAGTGGACATTACAAATTACTTACTTATCTGAAGATGTAGATTCATTATCTGAGTGGTCTTTATGGTGACTTCTTTTCTCATTCTCTTCCTGTAGATTAAGCAAAAAGAATTGCAGCTTAGTATTTATTGTGCAACCTTTTTACCATACAACTGAAAAGTTTACACACAGATCAATGGTGGAATATTGAAGCTAAGTTTCTACAGACCTATCTCACATGAAAAATTCTTCAAAGACCACATTAAATAGAATAGCCAGGCAAAGTCAAAACTCACTGGGCATGGTATCTAACCCCCTCCACCAGCCACATAGTCTCCCTTACTCATATTCTCCTATAAGGAGAAAAACTAGAGATTCTTGTTCCTGCTCCATTCCTCCCCACTTTCAAGAGAGGAAACTTAGGTTGAGAGACCCAGAAATGGCAACCTTGATTATAAATTTCCTCAACTAACAGAGGTGTGTGTGTATGTGTAATTATATATGTATGCAATGCATATGGAAAGGCAGAGGTTAAGATTTTCTCTATTCTTTATTATGGACAAATGTGAGTGCTATTTCTGGGATAAATCTTTTTTCCCTCAAAATGAATTATATGTGAATTATAAACATTTACAACATTCAGTTCAGTTCAGTCGCTCAGTCATGTCCGACTCTTCGCGACTCTTTGCGACCCCATGAATCGCAGCACGCCAGGCCTCCCTGTCCATCACCAACTCCCGGAGTTCACTCAGACTCAAGTCCATCGAGTCAGTGATGCAGCCAGCCAGCTCATCCTCTGTCGTCCCCTTCTCCTCCCGTCCCCAATCCCTCCCAGCATCAGTCTTTTCCAATGAGTCAACTCTTCATATGAGGTGGCCAAAGTACTGGAGCTTCAGCTTTAGCATCATTCCTTCCAAAGAACACCCAGGGCTGATCTCCTTCAGAATGGACTGGTTGGATCTCCTTGCAGTCCAAGGGACTCTCAGAGTCTTCTCCAACACCACAGTTCAAAAGCATCAATTGTTCGGCGCTTAGCCTTCTTCACAGTCCAACTCTCACATCCATACATGACCATAGGAAAAACCATAGCCTTGACTAGACGGACCTTAGTTGGCAAAGTAATGTCTCTGCTTTTCAATATGCTATCTAGGTTGGTCATAGCCTTTCTTCCAAGGAGTAAGCATCTTTTAATTTCATGGCTGCAATCACCATCTGCAGTGATTTTGGAGCCCCCCAAAATAAAGTCTGACAGTGTTTCCACTGTTTCCCCATCTATTTCCCATGAAGTGATAGGACCAGATGCCAAGATCTTCATTTTCTGAATGTTGAGCTTTAAGCCAACTTTTTCACTCTCCTCTTTCACTTTCATCAACAGGCTTTTTAGTTCCTCTTTACTTTCTGCCATAAGGGTGGTGTCATCTGCATGTCTGAGGTTATTGGTATTTCTCCCGGCAATCTTGATTCCAGCTTGTGCTTCTTACATTAGCAAGTAAATTAAATGTTGGACAAATACAAGAGCTTTTCGATGCAAATATTACTATTATTTATGATTTCCCTGTCACTGACATGGTATCTTTTTACCTCTGTTCTACAATTTCTGACTCAGTGACATTTCTGCCTCCCTCCCTTTAAATGTGTATGCTTTATGAACATTTATTAAATTTTTCACGTCTCCAAAGCACATACAAAAACCATTGTTTCTTTGATTATGGATCAATTTCTATTTAAATACTCTGCCTCTCATCATCTTCTTCCAAAAATTTCCGTGATGATCTCTGAATCTTGCTTATTATCTATTTCTTTTCTGACCATAATACTACCATGGAGTTGGAAGTTATCTCAGAAGTTTGAACTAGAGAGATTTATATGAACAACAAATTTACTGCAACTCATATAAGTTGCAGGATAGTTTTTATTAGATGACTTTCTCTATATGATATAGGGAGTGGTAGTGACAAAGGAACACAATCATATGATTAGCAGGTACAAATGTTGCCTAGACTGAAAATGTGAACTCAGGGCAGAATTTTAAACAGAGATAAGCAAATCTAATAAATTGCAAATAAAAGACTTGCAGGCACATATTAAATTTTAGCTGTGGGATATGTACAGAACAACTGAGTATAGATAAGTGTTTGAGTAATACATTTAATAAAGTCACTTTTACGGATGTTTTATGTTCACTTTGTAGGAGAATTCACGAAGTTCTCATTTCAGTGCTAAAGGATTTTAGTAATGCTTCATTGCTGAAAGGCCTATGACTCTTAATAATAATCCTGATTATTTTTCAAAGTTTTGTTCCTTAATTTTCTGTATATTTTGAAATAATTTATGCCTCTCTTGGAGTTTTCTCTTTGAGACTGAGATGGGTAACGCTTCCTGGGAGAGTTATATATCAGATAATACTAACCTGATAGTTTAATGGGAAGGCATATGACAAGGAACTTTGCAAGCATACAGCAAACTTGAGGCTTAGTTTATCCTCTAATATCAGCAGTTCCCAATTAGGGATAATTCTGCCTCACAGGGGACATTTGGCATGTCTGGAGACATTTTTGATTGTCAAAACTGGAATAGGGAATAGGGGGTGTACTATGGACATCTAGCAGGGAGAGGCCAGGGAAGCTACTAAATATTCTACAATACACAGGGCAACTCCCCACAACAAAAAACTATCCAACCCAAAATGTGAATAATGCCAAGGTTAAGAAACACCTCTTTAAACAGAAATATCCCAGAAATAACAGAGACACCTCACTAGACAGTTACAGTATTTATCAACCCATAGGTTTGCTTAGACTTAGTAGTAAGAGTGAACTGGATAGCATTTATAAAGTGTGTTATAGAAATAAGAATAATAAAAAACTATTTTATGTAACAATAAAATAATGAGATGCTTACAAAAGCTCCCTTTCAAAGCAAAATAGTATAAAATAAAATAACAATCTCAAAAATAAAATAATTTTCAGTAAGTAAATACTTACTCTCAATGATTCCTGGAAAGAGGAGGCCTGGTACTGTGCATATTTAGCAATTGTAGTATGAGATCTATTACTTTCACAATGCCAGATTTTCTTTGTTCCAGTGGGATCCCAGTTCTCATCTGCTGGCTGCAACAACTGTGTCCTCACTTCCACCATATGTTCATTGTTAGCTTCTACCAAAGTTTTGGTAGAGAAAAGTCCCAGGTCTTCATAAATAAATAAATGTAGTTAATAAATAAAAATATATTTGGAATCATATTTCTAAAAGTGCTTTTATTTTTCATGGTACTCTTATCTAATTCCCCTAAAACACTAGGGCCTCTGCACACTCTGAAGCCCTCTGCACACTCTGAAGCCCTGGACCTGTCATGCCATCAACAGAGGGAGAAAAATTAAGGGGCCATGGAATGAAGATCCACTCATTTATTCAATCTCTGAAAGTGAGAAGAACTATTTAAGAGGCTACAGTACTTAACAGTAATGTCAAGTTTTATCTGAATCTTATATATTAAAAATTTCTATTAGTCAACCTACATCATAATTATATAACAGCATGAAAATAAAAGCAGAATTAAAAAAGTAATACTCCCTCTCTCCCTCCTTCTCTCTCTCAGACAGGAAAATATTAAAATGAAAATGTAAAAAATTACAACAAAAGTACAGAGAAAAGTTTCTGCTAGTGCTTTAGAAGTTAATAGATAGTAAAGGAAATACGTATACTTTTCCTTTTTCTTATTTAAAGCTTACCCAACTTAAGAGCTCCAGCAAGGCCACGTATTACTGTAACAGGGTTGTTTGGATTTGTACAAAATTGATGTAATGGAGGAAAGAAAGCATCACGTTTATTTTCCAACTGCAAAATTAAAATATACTGTTAGATCTCTATAAAGTAGACCTTTTAGAAAATATTATGCCAAATTCACATTCATTATTTTTTACAATTTAAATAAATAATGCATTCTATGTGCTTTTACTTCTATTTTTTATATTTTATAGTGTTTTATCACTATGTCTTTTGATTCTAATCGGAATTAGATAGTAACCACATACATTTCTCTTGTCCATTATATCGTGAACAAAACACGTGAGAGGTAAAATTTAAACTTCAAAATCAAAATGGTTTAAATATTATTCAGCCTTAAAAGGGAACAAAGTCCTATCACATGGTACATCGTGGATGAATCTTGAAGACACTTTAAATGAAAATAAGTCAGTCACAAGAAGAAAAACTGTGCATAATTTAACTTACATGAGGTATCTAACATAGCCAAATTCATACAAATAGAAAACAGAGTGATGGCTACCAGGGGCTGGGGAGACCAGGGAAGAGGGAGCTGTTTTTTAAATGGGTATTAAACTTCAGATCTGCCAGATGAAAATGTTCTGGAGAACTGGTTTAAACAATAAGAATATACTTAACACCACTGAACTATACACTTAAAAATGGTTAAGATGATAAATTTTATGTTATGTGATGTTTATTATAAAAGAGAGAAAAAAAATCAGTGTTTAAAACTAATAAAATTTTTTCATTTGGGGTAGAAGTGGGGAAATGGGAAGATGGAAAGAAATGGGGTAGGAGGACCTATTTTGGAGAAAGATAAATAAGAGCTGCTTTGACTGAACTCTTATCAACTTCCTATATGAGATGTCTAAATGTCTATTAAGTAAAACTAATCCTCAGTTCTAAATAATCTATTAAGTCTTTTAATGACATTATCTATCATCACATTTTATATTCTAGAACAGCTGTTTTTGGGGAAGGTAAATATCATTTTTTTGGTAGACGGATAAAACAGAATGAATGTTAAAGTCCTTACAACTAGTAAAATGCAGATTTAAAACACAGCTTACTTCAAAAAAGTTACTTTTTAAGTGGTTTTTGCCTAAATCTGTTAAAAATTGGGGGTAGTAAAAAAGTATTTCACGCTACTGTAATATAATTACAGTTAATATCTGAGAAGGCATGTTTTAAATGCTATTACAAAATCTTTTTGAATACATCATTTTCCCCCAAAACATTCAAGCTGCCACCAATAATTTTAATGTTTCCTAAAGGGCATCCATATTGATTTAAAGCAAGATCTTACGAAAGACAGGTAGGTGCAAACACTGGTTTGATTTATTTCTAGTCAGTCAATTCAGACTCACATAAATACTAGGTGTAGGTGGATTCAACTTTTCCTTTGGCAAGGGAGGGTATGGTGAAGATGGTGGTCTTGGTGGCGGACATTTATCCAATAAAATGCTACTGTTAGATAAGCCATTTTTACCTAGGTTCCTTTAAAACAAAACAAAAAAAAAAGGGAGAATAAATCAGCTGTACATTTATGTAGAACACAGAAAAAAAAAATCTGAATTAAGTCTTAACTAAATTACTGGGTAGTTGAACAAATCCGTAAGATTTGGATCCACCAGGAAAAAAACGGAGAAAATTACTCATTTTAGTAAATACTTCAGTAAATATAGGAATCAAGCTATCTCCCATTGAAGAAAAATAATAGAAAAGATACTGTGTGCTCTGTCACATCCAACTCTTTACAACCCCATGGACTATACAGCCTGCCAGAACCCTCTGTCCATGGAATTTTCCAGGCAAGAATACTGAAGTGGGTTGCCATTTCCTACTCCAGGGGATCTTCCCGACCCAAGGATCGAACCCATGTCTCTTGCTTTTTCTGCATTGGCAGGCAGATTCTTTACCACTGAACCACTTGGGAAGTTAGAAGAGATACTATAATACATGAATTATTGATGATATTCCTTATACTGTTGTTAATTTTCCAATTTTTCTTTACTGAAAGAACAAACACAAACCCCAATTTCCTCTCCACCACTTCCATCATCAGATGCTTTCCACTAAATGTTAAAACAATAACTTGACCAAAAAAGGTCTAGATAATTAATAAAAATCTCTCTTCTTATGTCTCATCTCAGTAACCATAACAAGAATATCTTTCCAACAAAAAATTATTTCCAACATTTGAGAAAAGAAACGAAAAGATCTTTTCAGGTTTGAGAATCTTTGTGACAAAAAAGATCTTTTCATTTCTTTTCTCAAATGTTGGAAAGAATTTTCTGTGAAACTCCTTGACAAAATTCAGCAAGATTCCAACCTACTACATTTTACAGCAAATGACACCATTTCAAAAAACGAAGCATATATTTCCTACCCATTATCTGACATTCTATTATAATAGCTATTACTTACTAATATTTGGCGCTTCTTTTTCTTTAATGATGGTATGTTAATTAAATTATAAATTAAAATATGGTAAAATTATTCCCAAACTGCAATTCTTTTAGTATAAGGAAGAAAAAGAAAGGTATTTTCTATTTCTTAAAGTTTCTACCCAACTTAGAAAATCAGCAAGATATAATTTTGAGCTTTTTAAATCATTCCAGATTAACTAGTTTACCTCACTCAATTATTACATGTTCAAAACTAACCATTAAAATATCAAATATTCTTAACATATTAAAATTTCAGATGAATTTGAAAATTGTAATTATGGTAGAGTTTAAAAAGTTAGTAATTTTACTTACTGAAGAAGGAACTAGCAATTTTTCATCATAAACAATAAAGATTGAAATAAAATTAGTTTTTTCTTATTTTGCTATGTTTTTCTAGCAGTAGAATTTTGTAGCTTTTGTAGCACTGGAAAAACCTTACAAACCAGTCTGTTCTCATTGGCACTAATGAAAACTAAGGCTTGAAATTTCACTGAGATGTTACACTATAGCATCATGGATGACGCTTTTTAAAATTTTCTCAACTCCAACTCCAACTCCAAGTAAAAACAAGAGTTCAAGACAGGTATCAAAGAATGAAATAAGTTTAAAACAATTGACTCTTTTAAAACAGTACGTGAAATAGTCATTAAAGTGAAATTCTAAGTTCAACTAACATTTAAGGTTAGAGGTAAAATAAATGAATATTCAACTCATTACCAGCTTTCAATAATTCTCCACAGTGTATCTGTACATTTAAAGACAGACATGATATTTAATTATCTTAAATTTAGGTATAAAATTGGCACTAATTCATAAACTCCACGGCAGTAGAAAATGCTTGGCTGGGACTACTAAAGAAACAATTCAAACATTATCATTAAACCAATGCCAAGATAGAACATTCACTTACAATTGCCACATAAATAAGTTTTCATGCTAAATCATGTATCAACCACTGTTTGGAATTTAAACAAAATTTCACTCCAAACACATAAAATTTGTTTGCCAGAGGAGGAGATGGATGTACTATATAGTACATAATTAATATTTTGAGGAATTAGACCAAGCATTTTAAGGATATGGATCAAGTATTAAATGTGTACCATAAAATGATATCTCATGCTAATTAAACATGACATAAAAATTTAAGCTTCTAAAACAGTTTGGACATTGAGAAATGAGGCAAGAATAAAGGGTTTGATTAGTCAGCAGAATTCTGCTTCTATCATTTGCACAGTTCTATAACTAAAGTTAGAAAAAAGCAAATGGGAAAGTAAATTAAAAATGTAGTTGCCTTTAAGAGGGGAAGAAAAAGTGAGGCAGGACTAAGAGAGCTGAAACTGACTCAGCCATTGGATGCTGCAATTTCAACTGTAAACCAAAAAAGAGGCAAAAGTATTGTAACTGCCTTCTGATGATGTACAGCACTGACCACTAAGATGAACTCAACAAGAGTGAGATTAAAAATATCGAACACTTTACAAACTAACCACATATGTGAAAATAAGAGGGTAGTTAGAATGTACTATGTAATCAAACTGTAGGTAGCAGTTTCTCACTGTATTTCAAACACTGACTCCCTGCCATTGAGGACAAGTCTGAAACAAATAGGAATTTCCCTTAAGGAACTGTTACAGGTAGCTTCTATATAGTGACTATAACCTTTGTCCACTGAAAACACTGAACGACAGAGATGTGGTTAACAGGAAGAGACTTGTATATTTTGAACATGTATGTGCTCAACACTGTTCATAATACTTCAAGCCAAATAATGTATTTAATATTACAATCCACATATATATGTTGAATAATCCAAAGTGGAGAAAGGCATTAAAGTTAAAGAAGCAGATGCTGGAAAGGATTTAGACATTACCCCATTTTAAATCCTTTTCTCCCATTTTGCAACTCCTTTCCTGAGCAATGTAGATTATGCTATTTAGTCACTGCCCAATTATTTTATGGGCTTCCCTGGTGGCTCAGACAGTAGAGTATCTGCCTGCAATGTGGGAGATCCCGGTTCAACCCCTGGGTCAGGAAGATCTCCTGGAGAAGGGAATAGCTACTCTCTCTAGTATTCTTGCTTGGAGAATCCCATCGAAAGAGGAACCTGGTAGGCTTAAATCTTGGCTTAAATTTACTTTCAAATTTACTCTCATCATCTGGTAGAGAAATGAACAGTGCTCTGTAGATAAACTGGCCTAGACTTTTAATTAATTATCTTTGGTTATGAGGTTCCTAGACCAGAAACATCAAGTCTCTTACATCTATGTCACTTTCCTCTTCTAAGTTCTGGACCCCTGCCCAGCTTAGGACACCATCAACAGAACAGAAATGGCAAACAATATGCCTACCATTTGCCATCCTAACTTTTCTCTAAGCCTCAGAAGATTTTTATCTCCAATTTATCAGAGCATTTTTTTCTTGCCTCTTCATTAGATAAACTGAGGCCCAGATTTACTGAAATAACCCAACCAACCCCAAAGGTCTATATTGTTTTGATGTATCTAGCTACTTACAATATATATGTGTACACACACACAAATCAAGTCTCTGTAATAAGGCAAACTGCCATTAAGAGTTAAAAAATAAAAATAAATCTCTATAAAAAATGTACTTTAAAATTCTGAAGTGAATTTATATATATATACACTTCAAAACTGAGACGAAAAAGTATAATCTTCAGTATTATACTTTTATAGTCACAAATCACACCTAGTTACCCACAGCCTAAGACTTTATTAATGAAAACTTAAGGTAACTGCTATTGTATACTGTTTGTAACTTGTGCCTCCATACCATTAGGTCCCATACAGTCCATAATGTCAGTTTTGGACCTCTATATTTTCCCCCACTTTCTAGCGACTATCCTGAAGACTAGAGAGAGTAGAAGAGGGAGCAAGACCCTGATCCAGCACAGTGGTAGCAGCACCATCTAGGAAACAGGACAGAGGCCCCAGCAACTGGGTGCAGAGCAGGTAGAGGGCAGTACAACTGGCAGCAAGCCAAGGCACTGCACCTAAGGAAAGAGCAGTACTGCACTTGATATGGATACTAAAACTCATCTATGCTTTTTAGGCCCAGAGTTGAGTGAATGGCTGACATTAAAATCTTATTTTCTAAAGAATTGCATTTTAGAAATCCAGGAATCTCACATATACTTTAGAAGAAATTAGTCTGATTTAGAGATCATCCAGTGTGGTTTTAAGTCACTGAACATGCAAAAAATCTTACAGGGCAGATAAAATTAATTACAGAAGTTATTATGTTGTAGGCCACCGAGGAAAATGCTGCTAGCAATGTGGATGCAATAGGGAATACAATTTTCTAATAAAACATGAAAAAGATGTAATTTGTGCTTTGGTCTATGCTGTAATAATTAAAGGTAACAGCTAAATAGTTAAAAACTGACAGAAAATAATGAAGAGCAATGGA